>NW_011508518.1:0-710 GCF_000495115.2 Populus euphratica
CAAAGGTCTAAAGGATTGTGAGATATTTAGGAGCTCAACTAAGTAGATATTTGTTGGGTTTTTTTTCTCGAAAAAATATTTCTTTTGTTATAATATCACTGTGGATGGAGCAATTCTTTCTATGATTATTTTTTATTTTTTTTATTTTGGTCCTTAAACATTATTTCTTTACTATTTTATCATTACACATGATGTTTATATTAATTTATGTGTTAGTATTTATTTTTATTTGCATACTTTCTCTTGTAAGTCTCTACAAATATTTTGACGGTGAATTAAATAAAAATTTTAGAATAAAACAAAAAATCAAAAATCAAAATTAAAAAAACAGGTATTTCAATTTTATTTTATTTTTGTTTTTATTCAGGAGCCACAAGAAACTTTAGTTTGATCCTTAAAGCTTTAATATTTTACATATTTAATCCCTGTTGTTTTAAGATTTATGTTTGGGTCCTAAACTTTATTTTATTTGTATTTTAATTTTTAGATGTTAAGGGATAAAATAAAAAATCATTGAAAAAATAAAGAAAAGTGAGAGAAAACATCCAATTAGCCACATTCCAGTCATAAAAAAGATCAATCTTAATTTTAATAGATTCATTTTAAAGAAAAAAAATCAATCAAAGTGGCTTTTACCTTCCAACGTGATAGAAAAAAGTAGATCATGATTTGTAAATTTTGTTTAAATTTGGTTGATAATTTATTTTTGA
>NW_011508517.1:0-710 GCF_000495115.2 Populus euphratica
TAAAAACCTGATATGATCAATAATAAAATTAAAAATCATAAAATTTTTGATAAAAAATAAATCAAAAATTAAAAGTAGAAAGACAAAAATAAAAAAAACTTACATTTACAAATTAAAATTGAAAGACTAAATTAAAAATAAATAAAAATTTAACAAAAAAATCAAAACTAAAAGAATTGAATTTGAAACACCAATAACAATAAGAACTGAAATTAATTTCTAGTATAGAGAAAAAATAAAGAGAAAAAAATTAATCATTAATGACAAACTAGTCACTTTTAGATATCACATGCTACCAATAAAGAAAAAAACACAAAAAAGAATCAAACAAGACAACAAAAATTCATTTTATACTATTAGGAGATAGAATTTCCCATGAGCCAACAATGTAATTAAATGATAAATTACATTATAATCCTCGACCAAACCAATAATTATATATAAAAAAAAAAACATGAGAAGAACACGTCGATATCCCTATTTCAATCACTTGTTTTTTTTTTAAGATTATATAAGTAATCTTACTATATTAATAAAAAAAAAGACAACATTTATGTCCTAAAATATTAATATTTTTTTTTATCGCAGTGGTATTTTTTTTAAATATATTGAATAAACAAAAATATCTTCGAATAAATTTATATTGACTAATGCAAAAAAAATAAATTACTCCTAGTTAAAAAGTAAATAATTTTTTTTTTAAAGAATGA
>NW_011500734.1:0-7608 GCF_000495115.2 Populus euphratica
TATAAAACCATGATAAAAATGCACTTTTAAG
This sequence comes from Populus euphratica, assembly GCF_000495115.2. Taxonomy (NCBI): domain Eukaryota; kingdom Viridiplantae; phylum Streptophyta; class Magnoliopsida; order Malpighiales; family Salicaceae; genus Populus; species Populus euphratica. Next base: position 32 of record NW_011500734.1, read on the forward strand.
TACTAATCAATGTGAACAGTTCCGGGTGAATTAATTCATGAGTGGCTGTTCACATGAATAGTGACTCCACAGTTCATTGAACCATGTCCAACTCGAAAAAAATTTATTTATTTTAATTGCGTTTTACTCAAAAACTAGTATTTAATATTATTCAATAACACTATAATAAATTGAAAGGAGATCGCATGATGATGTAGTATTTGTAGAATTTGATTGTAATTCCATTTTTATTTCTGATGATATTTTACTTAATTTTATTGCACGCTCAAAAAACCATGAAAATTATAGTTCTTATCGGATGAATTTCATAAGTGATGAAATTATAGATAAGTTAATAGAATAATAAAAAATATTTGATATAAAATATTATTTATTTAATGATATAATAGTGGTAGTTAAATATATAATATTTAAATTAAAAATCATTAATATTAATATATATATATATATATTTTAGTTATTTTATAATCTCAGTTTGAAAAGGATGTTTAACCAAACATATTAAACTATTTTTTATTCAACCTCAATTTCAATTACAATTTTAATTAAATACATATAAATACCAAATAAACTTTAATCAAAAATAATTTTTATAAAATATTTTTTTTCAAAACACAACAATAAAATTATTACAATACCAAATACAATATTTGATCCAACCATCCCTATTGCAACTTGAGAGTGGGAGGTAAGCCTTGTTTCCTTGTTTCCCTTGTAAAGATATGAAATTTGAACTGTATCTACCTTTAAATTTGGCTTTCAGTGGGGCGAATTTATATGGAGCGTGACTTTCACTTCTTCGTTTACCGTGGAGTAGATTTCTTGTTTTACACCATTGAACTGGTGGAATTGCACATAAGGTTGAACTGCCGTGAGTTGATCTCAATTCCTGGTGATTTCCGAGAATTGAAATATTCTTTGAAGGGATGAAATCAAATACAAATATGATATCAAATAAGTTTAAATAAACATGGATGAATAATAATTAATCCGATTATTGACAATTAGTGTTTAGGGTGACGATGGCATCGGATGCGCAGATCTCTAGCTCTCTTGTCTGCCGGACCTAGCAGACTTTTCTGTTTCCACATCTATTTTCTATCCTTTTGATGTCGTTCTCGAAGACCGAAGATTTACCACCATTGCTATTCTCTGTTATTTTCGTTTCCTTTTCCTGAACACATTTCCTTCAAGCCTTCCGGGCACATGATGGCGTCGGTTTAACGTTCCATGGAATGTTGTCAATATGATCGATAAATTTAGTTGATGCTGCAAATCAAGTTCAGAATATGGTGAAATATATAAAATGAAAGCCATGGTGTTATGCATGCTTGATTGATATATGGCTAGGAAGTTGGCTGAAAAATAATTTGTTGAAGTAGCGAGGGAGAAAAAGCTTTTTGATGTAACAATATCGGTTTGTGTTTCTAATGATTTTAGTAAAGGGAGGATTTTAGGAGAGATGTTGCAAGTGCTGGGAGATCCAAACATTCAAACACATACAAATTTACGTGATTTGGCAACTTGCCTACTCTACGGAGTTACTGGTTTGTATTAATCAAGCTCAAAAGCAATACAAACAACAAAACAAGGAGGAGGAGAAAACTTCTCTACTCAACTCAACTCTCACCCTTAACTCTCTCTCTGTGTTTCTCTCTATTTCGTGGTCTATCTCAGCTATCAATGCACCTTCTATTTATAGCTGAGGAGGGAGATAATTGTTCAACAATGGTGGGCAAGTTAGGCACCCACCATTTGACTATAACCATGTCAACCATGGCTGCCACCAACCATGGTTGCCACCTACCATGGCTGCCACCGACCATTTGTGTCCACACACATAACAATCTCCCACTTGGACACAAATGGTGTTAGGTCTGCCTTTTAATCTTCAAGACCAACTGAAGCTTTACACAGCTTCAGTTTATCGAGAGTAACTCCTTTGGTTAACATGTCGGCTGGATTCTTGCTTCCACAGATCTTTTCAAGTAACAGTTGTTCATCGTCGAGCAATTGCTGGATGAAGTGATATTTGATCTGTATGTGCTTTGTTCTGGAGTGAAATGCTGGATTCTTGGCAAGGAAGATTGCACTCTGACTATCACTATATAAAGTACCTTTTTCATGCATCTTGCCCAATTCTTGCAGGAAACTCTGTAGCCATCCTATCTCTTTTGCAGATTCTGAAACTGCAACATATTCAGCTTCTGTCGTTGAAAGAGCAACTATCTTTTGCAAGGTAGAACTCCAAGAAACAGCAGTGCCTCCTAGAGTGTATATATAACTTGTAGTACTCTTTCTGCTATCAACATCTCCTACTAGATCAGCATCTACAAAGCCTTCAAGTTTCAAACCGCCAGCTGTGAAAATAAGACATGTCTCCGATGAGCCTTTTAAGTACCTCATGATCCATTTCACTGCCTCCCAATGCTGCTTTCCAGGATTGCTCATATATCGCCTTACAACTCCCACTGCATGGGCAATATTTGGTCTAGTACAAACCATAGCATACATCAAAGAGCCGATAGCTGAGGCGTATGGAATCTGGTCCATGTATCCACGTTCTAGCTCAGTTTTTGGTGACTGGTCTCTACTAAGCTTGAAATGATTTCCCAGAGGTGTACATACTGGCTTAGCATTATCCATACTAAACCTGCTAAGAACCTTCTTGACATACTCTGCATGTGAAAGCTTTAGTATACCTTTGTCTTTGTCTCTGATGATTCTCATGCCAAGTATTTGTTTAGCAGCTCCCAGATCCTTCATTTCAAACTGTTTTGACAACTGTTGCTTTAGCTTGTCAATCTCTTCCATGCTGGATCCTGCAATTAACATATCATCCACATATAGCAGTAGAATGATATAGGAGTTGTCAAAATGTTTGACATAGCAACAATGATCAGCCTGACATTTTGTGTATCCCGTACTACACATGAAATTATCAAACTTCTTGTACCACTGTCTTGGAGCTTGCTTCAAAACATATAGGCTCTTCTTTAACTTGCAAACTTGACTCTCCTTTTCTGGTATTGCAAACCCCTCTGGTTGTTGCATGTAAATGTCTTCCTCTAATTCACCATGAAGAAATGTTGTTTTTACATCTAATTGTTCAAGATGTAAATTTTTTGCAGCTACTATCCCCAGAACAACTCTGATTGTTGTAAGCTTCACAACTGGAGAGAATATCTCAGAATAGTCAATCCCTTTCTTTTGCTGAAACCCTTTTACAACTAGTCTTGCTTTGAACCGTTTGCTTCCATCATGCTCAGTCTTTACTCTGTAAACCCATTTGTTTTGCAAGGCCTTCTTTCCTTCAGGCAGTTTGGTTAACTCCCAAGTCTTGTTCTTCAACAATGACTCCATCTCGTCTTTCATGGCTAACTCCCACTTGCTCAAGTTTCCATATTGTAAGGATTCTTCATAAGTTAATGGTTCACCACCATCTGTCAGCAAGATATAATTCAGTAGAAGTGTGAACCGTTGCGGAGGCTTTATAGTCCTTGAAGATCTGCGAACAGCTGGTTCACTTGGCTCTGCATTGTCTTGTGTAGTAGTGGTGGGTACTGATGTGCCTGAACTTTCTTGTAAGGACTCTTGAGTGGTAACATCGGGAAGCCCTTCTAATCGTATGAATTCAGATTTATATGGACTCGTATCTAAATCAGTTATCTCTAGTTCTGTACTTGATTTGTCTTTGTACAAAACTTTCTCGTTGAAGATCACGTTCCTGCTTCTGATAATCTTCCTGTTCTAATCATCCCAAAACTGAAATCCAAATTCTTCATCTCCATAGCCAATAAAGAAACATTTCTTTGATTTGGCATCCAGCTTGTTGCGAGCATCAGAGTCTACATGCACATAGGAAACACACCCAAAGACCTTTAGGTGAGAAAGCTGTACTTCTTTTCCTCTCCAGACTTCCTCGGGCAGTCTGAACTCCAAAGGAACTGATGGTCCACGGTTGATCAAGTAAACTACAGTATGAACTGCATCAGCCCAGAATGTTTGAGGTAACCCAGAATGCAACCTCATGCTTCTAGCTCGTTCATTGATGGTCCTGCTCATTCGTTCAGCAATGCCATTCTGTTGTGGTGTTCCTGGAACTGTCTTTTCCATTCTGATACCGTTGACAGCGCAATACTCCTTGAAACCTCCATCAATGTATTCTCCTCCATTATCAGATCGTAAGCATTTCAGCTTCAAACCTGATTCAGTCTCAACCATAGCCTTCCATTTCTTGAATGTGTCAAACACATCAGATTTATTTTTCAGAAAGTAGACCCATACCTTTCTGCTAAAGTCATCAATAAAAGTGACATAGTACCGAGAACCGCCTGACATTTTGTGTATCCCGTACTACTCATGAAGTTATCAAACTTCTTGTACCACTGTCTTGGAGCTTGCTTCAAACCATATAGACTCTTCTTTAGTTTGCAAACTTGACTCTCCTTTCCTGGTATTGCAAACCCCTCTGGTTGTTGCATGTAAATGTCTTCCTCCAATTCTCCATGAAGAAATGCTGTTTTTACATCTAATTGTTCAAGATGTAAATTTTCTGCAGCTACTATCCCCAGAACAACTCTGATTGTTGTAAGCTTCACAACTGGAGAAAATATCTCAGAATAGTCGATCCCCTTCTTTTGCTGAAACCCTTTTACAACAAGTCTTGCTTTGAACCGTTTGCTTCCGTCATGCTCGGTCTTTACTCTGTAAACCCACTTGTTTTGCAGGGCCTTCTTTCCTTCAGGCAGTTTGGTTAACTCCCAAGTCTTGTTCTTCAGCAATGACTCCATCTCGTCCTTCATGGCTAACTCCCACTTGCTCGAGTTTCCATCTTGTAAGGATTCTTCATAATTTAATGGTTCACCACCATCGGTCAGCAAGATATAATTCAGTAGAAGTGTGAACCGTTGTGGAGGCTTTATAGTCCTTGAAGACCTGCGAACAGCTGGTTCACTTGGCTCTGCACTATCTTGTGTAGAAGTGGTGGGTACTGAAGTGCTTGAACTATCTTGTGTGGACTCTTGAGTGGTAACATCAGGAAGCCCTTCTAATTGTATGAATTCAGATTTCTGTGGACTCGTATCTGAATCAGTTATCTCTAGTTCTGTACTTGATTTGTCTTTGTACAAAACTTTCTCGTTGAAGATCACGTTCCTGCTTCTGATAATCTTCCTGTTTTGATCATCCCAGAACCGAAATCCAAATTCTTCATCTCCATAGCCAATAAAGAAACATTTCTTTGATTTGGCATCCAGCTTGTTGCGAGCATCAGAGTCTACATGCACATAGGAAACACACCCAAAGACTTTTAGGTGAGCAAGCTGTACTTCTTTTCCTCTCCAGACTTCCTCGGGCAGTCTGAACTCCAAAGGTACTGATGGTCCACGGTTGATCAAGTAAACTGCAGTATGAACTGCATCAGCCCAGAATGTTTGAGGTAGCCCAGAATGCAACCTCATGCTTCTAGCTCGTTCATTGATGGTCCGGTTCATCCGTTCAGCAATACCATTCTGTTGTGGTGTGCCTGGAACTGTCTTTTCCATTCTGATACCGTTGACAGCGCAATACTCCTTGAAACCTCCATCAATGTATTCTCCTCCATTATCAGATCGTAAGCATTTCAGCTTCAAACCTGATTCAGTCTCAACCATAGCCTTCCATTTCTTGAATGTGTCAAACACATCAGATTTATTTTTCAGAAAGTAGACCCATACCTTTCTGCTAAAGTCATCAATAAAAGTGACATAGTACCGAGAACCGCCAAGAGATGCTACTGGAGCTGGTCCCCATAAATCTGTGTGCACCAGTTCTAGTTTTCTTGGTCTTAAGGTCCTGCCAACCTTTAAGAAACTGAGCTTCTTCTGTTTTCCGAGAACACAGCTTTCACAAATGTCTAGATCAACATTTTGTAACTCTGGCAGCTTTCCCTTTGACTGAAGTATCTTCATCCCCTTTTGACTCATATGGCCAAGTCTACAATGCCATAGCTGCGCCTGATTTTCTGCTTCAGTAGAGGCAATTATATCTGTTGATCTTGTGGTCATATACAGGGTGTCAGTTTTCTTTCCACGAGCCAAAACCATTGCTCCTTTTGATACCTTCCACATTCCTCCAGAGAAAAGGATTGAATGGCCACTATCATCAAGTTGTCCGACCGAGATCAACTTCTTCTTTAGTTCAGGAACATGCCTTACATTTTGCAAGTTCCATATAGATCCATTCATTGTCTTCATTTGCACATCTCCTATATCCACAATATCTAATGGTTGTCCATCAGCTAGATAGACTACCCCATAATTTCCAGCAGTATAATTTTGCATCATTTCATGGTATGGAGTACAGTGAAATGAAGCTCCAGAATTAAGAACCTAATCATCAATAAGACTATGTACAGCAAGGATCAAAGCATCTTGTACCTCGTCTGTAGTGGCATTTGCAGAATCAGCTTCAGGTTTCTTTGGTTTTGTGCAACTCCTCATGAAATGACCAGGTTTGCCACAATTCCAACATTCAACCTGCTTCCGAGGTCCAAACTTGCTTTTGCTTCTGTACCTGGATTTTGATCTGCCTCTGGATAAGCCTCTATCTTGTCTCCTTCCTCGAGTGTTGATGTTGAAAGCTGAACCTGAACTTGAGCTTTCACCCGAGTCTTTCCTTCGTACTTCTTCAGCTAAAATCATGTCTCGGATATCATTATATTTTAATTTGGATTTTCCAGCTGAGTTGCTTACGGCTGTTCTCATACTTTCCCAACTGCTTGGAAGTGAAGCTAGCAAAATAAGTGCTCGGATCTCATCATCAAACTCAATTTCAACAGATGACAATTGATTTGTGATGGTGTTGAAATTATTAAGATGTTGTGTAACAGAGGTGCTTTCTGTCATCTTCAGGTTGAACAGCTTTTTCATCAAGTACACTTTGTTATTTGCTGACGGCTTCTCATACATCCTAGACAAGGCTTCCATCAATCTTGTTGTGGATCTCTCTTTTGTAACAGTATGAGCAACTCTTCTTGACAATGATAGTCGGATAATGCCCAAGACTTGTCTATCAAAAATTTGCCAATCTTCTTCTGACATGTTTTCTGGCTTGCTCCCCAATAGAGAAAGATGAAGTTTCTTCCCATATAGATAATCTTCAATTTGCATTTTCCAATATCCAAAATCAGTTCCATCAAAATTTTCAATTCCTGCAGCCTTTATTTCATCAGCCATTTTTACTCTTTCTCGGATTTGAATATCAAAACTCTGACCTTACAGATGTGTCCGGAATGGCCAAAAATGCTGGAAATGACACTAAGATCACCCAAATCGGACTTCGGATGGCTCCGATTTAAACAATCAAAACTTGAGATAACTGGACGCTGCAGATGAAGCCACGTGGCAGGAGGAATAGTCGCTGCGCCACACCGGATCAAAACCCAGGTATACTGACGTATCAGGATGACGTGTCACACACGTAGGCAATGTAGGGCCCACCTAATCTGACGTGGCAGATCCGCGGAGATTTCGGCTGACGCGGCAGTGCTGACGTGGCATGGGGTGACGTGGCTGGTTGACCGGTCAGACTGCTGA
>NW_011500734.1:9151-15381 GCF_000495115.2 Populus euphratica
AGGCAATGTGGGGTCCACCCAATCTGACGTTGCAGATCCACAGAGATCTTCGTCTGACGTGGCAGTGGTGACGTGACTGATGACGTGTCGGTGACGTGTCTGGTGACGTGGCTGTTGATCGTGTCGAACGGCTGATGTGGCAGGTGAATTTGGCTGCTGATTGTGCCGAACGGCTGACGTGGCTGCTGACGTGGCAGTGTCAATTTGCAGGAAACGGCGAGGAAGACGCGTGACACACATGCGGCGCGTCTGTGCGCGTGGACAGTACTGGTGGTGGCGCGTGCAGGAGCGTGTGGGCATGCAGGACATCGGATTTTCACCGGGTTTTCACCAGTGGATTCCTCTCGTCGTCCTCTTCACGGTGGTATGTTCAAAAACACGTTTTGAGAACTTTGATTTTTGAGTTTGGATCAAACACCCTCTTTTTCAAGAACTTTCAAGAACAAGCTCTGATACTAGTTGTTGGGAGATCCAAATATTCAAACACACACAAATTTACGTGGTTCGGCAACTTGCCTACTCCACGGAGCTACTGGTTTGTATTAATCAAGCTCAAAAGCAATACAAACAACAAAACAAGGAGGAGGAGAAAACTTCTCTACTCAACTCAACTCTCACCCTTAATTCTCTCTCTGTGTTTCTCTCTATTTTGTGGTCTATCTCAGCTATCAATGCACCTTCTATTTATAGCTGAGAAGGGAGATAATTGTTCAATAATGGTGGGCAAGTTAGGCATCCACCATTTGACTATAACCATATCAACCATGGCTGCCACCTACCATAGCTGCTACCGACCATTTGTGTCCACACACGGAAGAGCAAGATGTCGATGGAACTATGTTGAGCAATCTAAATGCAGTTAATGAAAAAACTTAAGGGAAAGACATTTCTTTTTGTTCTTGATGATGTGTGGAATGAAGACCATGATAAGTGGGATGATTTGAAGCAGCAACTGTTAAAAATCAACAGTAAGAATGGGAATGCTGTTGTTGTTACAACGCGTATTAAGGAAGTAGCGGACACGATGAAGACTTCTCCAGGGAGCCAGCACGAGCCAGGGCAACTTTCAGATGATCAATGTTGGTCCATTATCAAGCAAAAGGTGAGCAGGGGTGGAGGAGAAACAATAGCTTCAGACTAGGAGACTATTGGAAAAGAGATTGCCAAGAAATGTGGAGGGATTCCATTACGTGCTGAAGTTCTGGGAGGTACTCTTCACGGAAAGCAGGCACAGGAGTGGCAGTCAATTCTAAACAGTAGAATTTGGGATTCTCAGGATGGAAATAAAGTTTTGCTCATATTGAGACTGAGTTTTGATCACCTGTCATCGCCATCACTGAAAACATGTTTTGCATACTGTTCCATTTTCCCTAAAGATTTTGAAATTGAAAGGGAAGAGCTGGTTCAACTTTGGATGTTTGAAGGTTTTCTGGGGACATCAAATGGGAGGACAGAAGACGAAGGCAACAAGTGTCTCAATGACTTGCTTGCAAGTTCCTTTTTCCAAGATGTTAAAAGGAATGAGTGTGGGATCGTAACAAGTTGCAAGATGCATGATCTTCTACATGATCTTGCATTGCAGGTCTCAAAATCAAAAGTGTTAAATCTAGAGGCAGATTCGGCTGTTGACGGTGCATCTCATATTCGTCATCTAAATCGCATGTCTCGTGGGGATGTTGAGGCAGCATTAACAGCGGTTGATGCTAGAAAATTGCGTACTGTTTTCTCAATGGTTGATGTATTAAATGGGTCTTGGTTGATGTATTAACTCATCTCCCCTCTGATCAAAAGCTTTCTTTTTTCTTCTTGGGTTCTTCTCTTTTTCTTTGACAAAGAAGTTGGTTTGGTGCAAGGGAAGGAAGGGTACTATAAAACAAAGGTCTGTGGAGGAGGTTTTGACAGTGGGAAGCTTAGAGGAAATTTCTTTCTTTCTGGAGAGGCAAATGCGGTTGCTTTTCTTTATAGAAAGAAGAGAAGGGAACGGAAGGGAAGAGAAAAGATGTCATCCACTAAGGGAAGCAATGAAGAATCTTTGCTTTTCCACACAGTATTGTATGTATATGTGTGTATGTATTGGCAGGTACAGGGCAAGGCAATATTAGAACAGATTATTTACTGCGACTTCCTCTGTATCTTCAAGCTTTCCACGCAGTCACAGCTTGACGATGTCTTTTTGCTCCTCTGTTACCGCGTCACGATGTCTTTTTGGAAATTTATTGGTATTTAATTTTAAGATAATTAAAATAAGTATTTGTCAAAAAAATGATAAATTAATTTTACATAAAAAAGTCAAAATTCTCTTTTATTATTTATTTTGACAAAAACATATATATTTTTTAATTAGCAACATAGTTGTTTTAATAAATAAAAAACTTGGTGATTTAAATAAGTATTCAAGAATTTTTAATTATTTAAATTAAAAGGGAAAAAATATCTCTTTAATCAAAACTTTCACTCTTTATTTATATATTTTTTTATTTCAATAAAAATACATCTTTTTTTATAAGAAGAAGCGTGCGTGGTTTTTAAAATCAAATGATTTTAAAAACAATTTTTAATACAAAAATAAAGATTGTTTTTTCCATAAATTTCTGTTTTTCAAATTAATATCTGTAAATTATATTAATCATCCTAAAGTAATTAGAGCAGTTGGAGCATAACAAAACAAATGTGTAGATGGTGCGCATGCCAGTGAGGGTCCTTCTGCCTGGAGAGATGGCAAATATACCAGTGAGGGTTGAATCGGTCATTTACTATTATCTCACAAATTAATAAACAGTTGGTAATTGATTACCATTCCTTTCCAGCAAGATATATTGTTCATTATTCTTATTTTCCCAAGGGAGAAGGAAGTTATCTTTGAAGTTAATCTGGCTTCTCAATATTATTTATAATTTTAATTAGGCATATTTGAGAGTGTGATTTTATTAAAATTTATGATAGAATATAATTTTTATAAAATATAAAATAATTATTTTATTCTTTTTTTAAATTTGATTTATAGTGATTTAATTTATTTATAAAATTAAACTAAGATTTATGATTTGCAATAATATGAATTTAGACGCATGTTACCAAGTGAAATCTGATGATTTACGGTGTGTTTGTTTCTGAAAATTATTTTTTAAATTTTTTTATGTTTGTTTATTATTAGAAAAGTTGGTCAACGAAAAAAACTTTTCGGTCAAAAAAATTTGATTTGATTTTCAAGAAAGTATTTTTCTTTTATTTTCGACAGAAAATACTTTCTGAAAATTATGAAAAATTTAAAAATATCATATTATTTGTTGATATATCAAATTTGGTCTTCAAAATTTTGATTGCTATATATATTTTATTTTTAATATTTTTTTTTCGATTTTATACCTTATAATTTATTTTTTATATTAATTTTGATCCTTATTTTTATAATTATTATTTATTTTTTTCTTATTATTTTTTAATTGAAATTTTTTATCTAACAAATTTGGTCCTCATTCTTTTGATTATTACTAATTTTATTTGAAATAATTTATGAAATGTTAATTATTATAATTACAATGTCTTTTTTTTTTAATTTTTTAATTTTTTAGATTTGATCTCTATTATTTTTGTTATTATTTATTTTATCTGAGATAATTTATGAAATTATATTTTTTTCAATTTCATTCTCATTCAACTTTTTAATTTGTAAGATTTGTTCCTCATTATTTTAATAAACTTGAAAAAAATATTAATAATTTATTTTCCGATTTATTTTTCATGGCATAATTAAACACTAAAAAATATTTTTTAATTTATTTTTTATTACATTATCAAATATAGAAAAATAATTTACTTTTTAAAAATAAATTATTTGCAGCAAAAAAACGAGGCCAATACTTTGAGGAATATTTTGATTTGTTTTTAAAGTGCTATTAAAAAACATTATTAAACATTTAGCCTTGATCAAATAGAGCTTGTAAGAGGGATTTATTGCTTAAATAGCTTGTTTTAAGGAAAAGATTTTATCCCTAAAAGAATTATATTCCTCTCTATATCTAAAGTGAGATCGTTTTTTTTTCAAGATTTATAGGAGTACTCATATCTTTGAAAAATACAACATATTATTATTTTATTGATTGATTTTTATTTTATAAAATATTATATTTATGATAAAATATCTTAAATATTTCATTTTATTTTTTAATTTTTTATTGACAAAGAAGTAAATAAAGACCTATTTATTTTTATTTTTATTTATTTTATCTTTTTATGTGAAAATAAAATGAAAATGATATGAATGTTTTTGGTTCCATAGGGTTGACTGGACTTTCTGAAATTTCTTTTTCTACGATGGCTTGGAGGCTAGGAACGAGAGGGGAGAAGATGAAGATGAGTTATGGCAAAAAGAGAGAAATTAGGGGATTTGTTTTTCATAATTTGGTGATAAAGTTGTAACATTAAATTATTAAAGGTTGGACATTTTAGTTATTAAATCAATTATAATAAAAATCCTCTAATTATTTTTAAGTTTTTATTGACTAATGTTTTGGGTGTTCAAGTTAGTATTAAGATACTTGAAAACTACGGGTGAAAAAAAAGCAATATGTAGAGTAATTTTCTCCTCTTAAAAGGAAGGAAGGAAACGAGCAATCACTGAGTTCACAAATTATATTAATTATCCCGAAAGCAATCAGAGCTGTAACATAATAAATGGCTCAACAAATTTAATGTTATTATATTAAAACCATATAAAAATATAATAAAATTTAATTTTAAATAAAAAATTTCAAAATTTTTAAAAATACAGTTTCAATCCTAATTTCATGCACAACCTAAGTCTATGCACCGGCACTACTTTTTTTTTATTTATGGATTATGTATGCTAATCCTCATAATCTATTAAATATCCTACAAATTCAATAAATATGTAAGATATTATGAAGATAATAAATATATATACTAGAGTTCGAACTTAAATATAATAAAAGAAGGCAAACCCCTTCCTACACCAAGCCCTACTTTACTACTTTTTTAGATTCATGGTGCATTTATGCGTGTCAAGGGAATATAGGGAGACGGAGGGACCCTCTGCTTTCAAGTTGTCTACAGGCTTTGATGGATTTGGACACTGAAGATAAGAAGGCAGGGTCCTTGTCTTGGCTTCAGCATGCCAAGTTTGACAGCAGTGGTTCGTGGAAGATGCTGCCAGCTGCAATCAATTAATTAATACAGTGAGGGAGGGACCCTCTGCTTTCAAGTTGAATGCATCTCCCCGTTCCAAAACGCAATTCATTTCACCTCTATGTCACAACCTTTTCTTCTCTCTCTTTTGCTCATCTTTCTTCCTTGATTTCCCAAAGAAAACAAGAGAACATGGCAGCAGAGCTTTTTGTTACGTTTGCCATGGAGGAGACTTTGACAAGGGTCGGTTCCATAGCTGCTGAAGGGATCGGACTTGCCTGGGGATTGGAGGGACAGCTGCAAAAGCTCGAAGAGTCATTGACCATGATCCAAGCTGTGCTCCAAGATGCAGCCAGAAGGCCAGTAACAGACAAGTCTGCGAAGCTTTGGCTGGAGAAGCTACAAGATGTAGCTTACAATGCTGAAGATGTTCTAGACGAGTTTGCTTATGAGATTCTCCGAAAAGACCAAAAGGGAAAGGTACGTGGCTGCTTTTCACTCCACAACCCTGTTGCATTCCGTCTGAATATGAGTCACAAAGTTAAGGAGATCAATGGATCACTGGATGAGATTCAGAAACTTGCGACTCGCTTTGGGCTGGGAATTGCATCTCAACATGTAGAGAGTGCTCCTGAAGTCATCCAGGATATAGACCGAGAGACAGATTCCTTGCTTGAAAGCTCAGAAGTTGTAGTAGGAAGGGAGGATGATGTCTCTAAAGTTATGAAATTGCTGATTGGCTCGACTGATCAACAAGTTCTATCTGTTGTCCCTATAGTGGGGATGGGTGGCCTCGGAAAGACTACGATAGCAAAAAAAGTTTGTCAAGTAGCGAGGGAGAAAAAGCTTTTTGATGTAACAATATGGGTTTGTGTTTCTAATGATTATAGTAAAAGGAGGATTTTAGGAGGGATGCTGCAAGAGAATAATAAATCTACTGGTAGCTGGTTGGGCACCTCTATTGATGCAATAATTGAGAACCTGAAGAAAGAGCTGGAAAAGAAAACATTTCTTCTTGTTCTTGATGATGTGTGGAATGAAGACCCTGATAAGTGGGATGATTTGAAGGAGCAACTGTTAAAAAT
>NW_011500734.1:15428-41280 GCF_000495115.2 Populus euphratica
CAGGAATGGGAATGCTGTTATTGTTACAACCCGCAGTGAGAAAGTAGCAGACATAATGGGGACTTCTCCTGGGATTCAGCACGAGCCAGGGAGACTTTCAGATGATCACTGTTGGTCCATTATCAAGCAAAAGGTGAGCAGGGGTGGAGGAGAAACAATAGCTTCAGACTTGGAGTCTATTGGAAAAGAGATTGCAAAGAAATGTGGAGGGATTCCATTGCTTGCTAAAGTTTTGGGAGGAACTCTTCACGGAAAGCAGGCACAGGAGTGGCAGTCAATTCTAAAGAGTAGAATTTGGGATTCTCGGGATGGAGATAAAGCTTTGCGCATATTGAGACTCAGTTTTGATCACCTGTCATCGCCATCACTGAAAAAATGTTTTGCATACTGTTCTATTTTTCCTAAAGATTTTAAAATTGAAAGGGAAGAGCTAATTCAACTTTGGATGGCTGAAGGTTTTCTCAGGGCATCAAATGGGATGATGGAAGACGAAGGCAACAAGTGTTTCAATGACTTGCTTGCAAATTCCTTTTTCCAAGATGTTGAAAGGAGTGCGTATGAGATCGTAACAAGTTGCAAGATGCTTGATCTTGTGCATGATCTTGCATTGCAGGTCTCGAAATCAGAAACGTTAAATCTGGAGGCGGATTCGGCTTTTTATGGCGCATCTCATACACGTCATCTAAATCTCATATCTTGTGGGGATGTTGAGGCAGCATTAACAGCGGTTGATGCTAGAAAATTACGAACTGTTTTCTCAATGGTCGATGTATTCAACGGGTCTTGGAAATTCAAAAGCTTGAGAACTCTCAAATTGCGACGGTCTGATATCACAGAGTTACCAGATTCAATTTGCAAGCTGAGATATTTGAGATATCTTGATGTCTCAGATACTCCTATCAGAGTTTTGCCAAAATCCATCATCAAGCTTTACCTTTTGCAAACATTAAGATTCACTCATTGCAAGTCACTAGAAAAGCTTCCCAAGAAAATGAGAAATTTAGTCAGGTTGAGACATCTTCATTTTGATGATCCAAAGCTACTGCCAGCTGAGGTGAGACTCTTAACACGCCTTCAAACTCTGCCTTTATTTGTTGTGGGTCCAAATCATATGGTTGAAGAGCTGGGATGTTTGAATGAACTAAGAGGAGCATTGAAGATATGCAAGCTTGAGCAAGTTAGAGACAGAGAAGAAGCTGAGAAGGCAAGACTGCTTGAAAAAAGAATGAACAAATTGGTGTTTGAATGGAGTGATGAAGGTAACTGCAGTGTTAACAGCGAGGATGCGCTGGAAGGCCTGCAACCTCACCCAGACGTAAGAAGCTTGACAATAAAGGGTTACGGTGGTGAATATTTCCCATCATGGACATTGCTACTCAATAATCTGATGGTGCTGAGATTGAATGGTTGCAGCAAGTGCAGGAAAATCCCAACACTTGGATGTCTTCCTCGCCTTAAGATTCTAAAGATGAGTGGAATGCCTAATGTGAAATGTATAGACAATGAGTTCTATGGTAGCAGTAGCAGTGCAGCAGTACTGTTTCCAGCACTTAAAGAATTCATTCTGTTGGGCATGGATGGTCTTGAAGAATGGATGGTACCAGGTGGAGATGTTGTTGCAGCATTTCCTTGTCTTGAGAAGTTGTGGATTGAGGGGTGTGGCAAGTTGAGGCAACTCCCAACTCTTGGATGTCTTCCTCGCCTTAAGATTCTAAGGATGAGTGGAATGCCTAATGTGAAATGTATAGGCAATGAGTTCTTTAGTAATAGCGGCAGAGAAGCAGTGCTGTTTCCAGCACTTAAAGAATTCAGTTTGTTGGGCATGGATGGTCTTGAAGAATGGATGGTACCAGGTGGAGAAGGTGATCAAGTATTTCCTTATCTTGAAATGTTGAGCATTAAGGAGTGTGGAAAGTTGGAAAGCATTCCGATATGTGGTCTTTCATCTCTTGTAGAATTTGAAATTAGCGAATGTCATGAACTGAGATATTTGTCTAGTGAGTTTCATGGCTTCACGTCTCTTCGAGTTTTGAGGATATCGGGGTGTCCAAAGCTGGCATCCATTCCAAGCGTACAACACTGCACAGCCCTGGTGGAATTGAATATATGGAGGTGCCGTGAGTTGATCTCAATTCCTGGTGATTTCGAAGAATTGAAATATTCTTTGAAGAAATTGGGTATTGAGGGATGTAAATTGGGAGCTCTTCCAAGCGGACTGCAATGTTGCGCATCTTTAGAGGAATTGTCAATAGTGGATTGCAGAGAGCTTATCCATTTTATTGATGATTTACAAGAATTGTCTTCTGTTCAAACGTTGTCCATTGTATCATGCGATAAGCTCATCAGTGTTCCATGTGATTTACGACAATTACATTCTCTTGTTCATTTAACAATTACTGGGTGTCAGAGTTTGACTCATTTCCCAGAGGATTGCTTAGATTGCCTCACCCAACTAGAGGAATTGAGAATTGGTGGTTTCTCAGAGGAGCTGGAGGATTTTCCTGCAGGAGTTATAAATTCAATCCAATACTTGAGTGGGTACCTTGAAAGACTAGAGATACATGGGTGGGGTAAACTGAAGAGTGTACCGCATCAACTTCAACACCTCACTGCCCTCGAGAGATTGTCTATAAGGGATTTCAAGGGAGAGGAGTTTGAGGAAGCATTGCCAGAATGGTTGGCCAACCTTTCTTCTCTTCAATCTCTTTGGATTATGGATTGCAAGAATCTCAAGTACATGCCAAGTTCAACAGCCATTCAACGCCTCTCCAAATTAAAGCGATTATCGATTAGTGGATGTCCGCATCTCTCAGAAAATTGTAGAAAGGAGAATGGCTCTGAGTGGCCCAAGATTTCTCATCTCCCAACAATCGAGATAGAGTGTACACGTGTACAGGTAAGTTGGGGTTTTAATTATTCCGTTACTTTGGAGTATGCAGAGGAGAGAGAACCAATTAAAGAATTCAAATTAACGAAAGCAATAATTAGACTTTATTCTTTTAAAATTAACTATCAATCATAATCAAAACCATTAATAATCTTATTATCTTTTATTATTATGTTATCAAAATTTATACTTATTATTGTAACCATCACTCATTATTGTAATAACATTTCATAAAATAAATGATTTGTTTGTTTTTTTTTCTATCTTAACCTAAATTTTAAACATTCTATTATAACCTAAATTTGATTCCGTGGAATATTATGTATCAAAATATAAATTCAATAGCCATCCAACATTTTTTCAATCATTATTCTAATATCATTCTTATAAGATAATTTAACCTATATTTATTAAGATTGTTTCCATTTATTAAAGATATTTTCTTTATCTATATAAATTAAAAATAATTTAATTTATATTTATTAAGATTGTTTCCATTTATTAAAGATATTTTCTTTATCTATATAAATTAAAAATAATTTAATTTATATTTATTAAGATTGTTTCCACATATTAAAAATAATTGCATTATCTATATAGTATTATTTATTTTAAAATCATCAATTCTATATACAATTATGATACTTTAAACAAACCATTAAATCTTAAGATTAACCAATTGATAAAACTCACATTTAAATAACAACCAATAAGATTATTAGTGAGGTTACAAACCAATCACTTTTTAGTAGAAAATACAATTAAAGCTAAAAACACTCTTTAGTTGACCCCAAGATTTAAAAAAGAAAAAAGGTAAATTGGCTCCAGTTTATATAAAATATAAAATATAAAATATAAATTAATAAATTATATAATGATAATATATTATCTAACTCCAGTACAAGTAAAAAAAAAATTTCTTTAAAAATCAAATGTTAACTTAGATGAGTAGCAATAGGATTGATTAAAAATATAAATTTCAATGGTGATTAAGAACATTATTCTTGGAAGGTAGTTAAACGATTGAAAAGGTATTTTAGAAATTTCTTAGATGATGATATTTTTCACTGACTTTCATGCTGGAATATGTTTTTTTTTTTATTGTATTCATTGAATTGAATTTGCTTCCTATACATTTTTAGAAACTATGAAATGATCCCATTTTCCTGACATTTTTTATCCACCCAGTTGATTCATTCTGCATTTTGTAGTTTAGCGTTGTTTATCATTCCAAAACTAATACCAAGTTGGCTATTTTAACTATCATATGTGCAGTCGGACCTCGAAGACTGAAGGAAGCCATGGAATGGTTATTTGAAGCTTCTGCAGACTAGTGTTTGTCAGGCTGGATAAATGTGTGACCGGCATAATTCTAGACTGAAGTATATTTGTTAAAATGTAAGAAAATAGATGGAGTTGGCAGCTTATCACGAAGATAGAAGAGCTTAATATAGATATGGATGTGAATTCACTTGTGTAACTTCTTTTATTTTATATTTGATTTTGTTATTTAACTTTAAAGCATTCGATTTTTATGAGGTTATATATGTTGATGATGTTCTTATCACTATGTTCTTGTAGAATAGATGATTATGCTGATGTACTCCAAATTTCTGAAGAATTATTGTACGTTTTGTCTTGTAAATCTTCCTTCATCTTACATAATGTTCTTCTCACTATGTTATTAATTCACGGCTCTCTCTATTTTCTCTTTAAGTACTTGAATATCTAAAATAAGGCATAAAAGCTATATGATAAAAATATGGTTGATTTCACAAAGTCTATTCAAACTTCAATTAGTTGCTTCAATTAGTTGCAGAAAAATGAAAATGAAGGTTACCTCTAACTAGAGAAGCTGAGGGGCCTCATTGCTGAACCAAAGGGAAGAAAAACTGATTCACTGTGTACAAACTGCCATGTACACGGCATGATGTCAACCACTTTTGAAGGAAGTGCTGGCATTCTAAATCTGTTTTTCCTGATCGGCAGCATGCTAATCATCAGGAAGCCCTTAAATGCACCTGCATTCACTTGCAAATAAGTTTAAAAAGGATAAGAAACAGGACCAACCCATCATCCTGTTCATGCCTATCATCTGTGGATTTACGAAGCTTTGAGACAAATTATTGCTGTTTTCTTCCTTCTTTCCCCCAAGCCAAAGTCCCAGTCAAAAACCGTACTTGTAGTCAAGATTCACATGTTTGCACCTACTTGATACATTTGCAATTTGGATTTTGTAATCTTCATTACTGAACACAAGCTTTCGACACTAACTTGGCCAGAGTAAAGCTACCTTGACCAGTAAAATTGCTGCCTAACATCTCTTTAATTCATTCTTTGGTTTTACAACAACCCACACCCCGTAATTTAATACATTCGTAAAACAACAACTTTCAGTTTTTTTTTTATTATTTATTTTTATTTACGGGGGTTTACAGAGAATCCATCCAATAAGCAATTTTAGCCCCTGACAGCAGAAATATGAAGTTGGGAATTTTGTGTTGCTTTGGGTTTTCAATGTACATATATATATGATGCACATAACTCAAATGCTGTTATTTTACAACTTTTTCAGACATGTACCTTTTCTGCTATCAGCAAAAGGTTTCAAACCGTACATATACTTGGCATAACTCAAATGCTGTAATTTTACTCTACTCTGAAAATCTGGCAAACAACAGGAAAAATCAAAATTCTCACTTGCACACCTTTATCATAGCACCAAAAGTCCTAAATCATACCAATCTATGCATTCTAATGAACTTTATCTTATTTTTTCCCTTTCAATTCTCCGTCAGTAAACTAGAAAGGAGCAAGAAAATCCCATTTTTCTTTTCCCTCGTTTGTTCTTAACCAAACTGGCCAAGAAAAGAGAAAGTGAGCAAGAAACAACACCAGTGCTTCTCAGTCTTGCACTCATCAGCTTCTTCTGATACTTGAAATCAAGAAAAGAAAACGGATAAAATAAAGGGTCAAGGTGAAGAAGTCAAGTCTAAAAGTGAGGCCCAGGTTGAGATTCAGGTTTGCCTCTCTTTCTCTTTTATTATTTATGGAACTTATTGTTACGCGTGTAGGAAAAATTATGTAATTACGCACTCACGAGTGGTTTTATTTATGGAAAAACTGTGAAGTTATATTCTTCTTCTATAGGCCGAAAGTTGAGAAAGAAGAAGCTCATAGCCCTGATGATGTTCAACGTTTGTACTTGGTGCTAGGGCCAGAGTCTGGTGACAGACCGGTTGAAGAGAAGCAATCCCCTCACTCTGGTTCTAAAAAAGGCTCTTCAAGTACTGATCATGATGGTGGAAGTAGTTGTGCTTCTGCAGGCAATAATGGAAGTGAAGGCGGGCGTGGAAACCAGTTAATTAATTGTAATAGATTCACAAAGGCTCAGGCCAGTGATTCAAGGAAATTTGGTTATTTTTTAATATTTTTTTTATTTTTTAAAAATTATTTAATATCCACACATATAAAAATATTTAAAATATATTAATTTAAAATGGAGAAAAAAATAAAAAATTCAATTTTTTTAAATATTTTAAAACGCAAAAACAAATAAAATCTCCCACCTACCAAAACCAACAGTTTCTCAAAATATTTATTTATTTTAAAAAATATTAAATTAATTATTTTAGTGTTTTTCAATAAAAAAAAATATTTTCCAATAAAAAAAAACTTAAAAAATATGTATTTAATAATGTGAGACGTATTTTTGCGATAGAGAAGACCACACCCTCTTTTTTTCTCTCAAAGTTTTACATTAGAGCTGGTAGCTAGAGCAATGAATGTCCTTTCTTTTTCACCTCGATGGTAGGAAGTGAACATTGAAAAAGAGCCCTTGTTGAGGTTGACGGTAATGGGACGTAAAAGGCTTCCAGATCCAAGTAAAAGAAGCCAACCATACTGGGTTTTGTGGACTTGTTCGCAACAAAACTAGAAGATGTGAAGAATGCATGCTCTTAAAGGAGGCACGTAGTCAGCATTGAGTTTTGTTGCAGTTTCATGGACATCAATTTGATTATAAATTTTAATTACCTGTTGCACTTCAGAGGAATATGACACTGCTGCGACAAGAGGGTATCGGCACAAGTATCCAGCAAGAGCATTAGGAGAAGGCATTTATTGGATACTAAGGCACAATAATCCAGGCAAGAGAATGCATGCTCATCTGGTGTACAGGCTAGAATTGCCATCAAAAGACTAGGAAGACGAGCCTCAAGAGTCGCTTAACATCAAACGAGAGGGCTTTTATAATTCACATAAAGAATCCCGATCAGCATGGTGGCAGTCCACAATTTACAGGACTTCAAAACAAGAGTAAGGCCAGGTTTCCAGCTCACCTACAAGGCCAATTTGGTGAAGACTGTTCATGCTGACCCACCAGACATGTTGAATTATGAGCGTTGTAAGTTGCTGTTGATATCTGCTTCGGATGGCATAGAAGAGGAATGGGAATGGAGCTCAAGACAGAATGTGAAGGTGATGATGACCCAGCTTCTTGTTCTGATTTGGTGAAGACTTTTGGAGAGACTGCACTTACCAGTCCCCTGCTTGAAGGTGTAGAAAAACTGGTATATAAAGAACAGGATTTTGTTTAAGCAGATGAACAATCGAAAAGAACAAAGAACAGAATTATCAGCAAAGAGAACAGAGAGCAGAATAGTCTCATATGGTTACTGCCATCCCTTGTCTTTCATTTATAGAAGGAATCAAACATTACAAAATCGTAAAAAGAAAAAGAAACATAACAGCCATAATCTCCTTTATTTAAGGAGTTATGTAAATGTAACTAACTAGACTTATCCTAGATAAGTTAAACTTTAACGAATTGAAAACATATTAACCAACATCACGATAATGCTGCCACTAACAGATAGACAGCAATGCAAGAGACCACGGAGAAGTAACGGTGTTCCAGCTTTGGTGCCATAGCTTCGGCAGAAGGCACATTGTAAGCATTGAGATTGAACCGAGCAACCATATGTGGGAGGCTATTAGAATGCTGCCAGAACATTTCATAAAGGTAGAGGATTAAACATCCCGAGAGCAAATAATGGTTGCAATGCTAGTACAACAGTTTTGAAACCGTCATAACAAAAGTAAGCCAGATGAAAAAAAAAGAAAAGATCTGCATGTGCCTAGTGAAGGAGACTGATGTTGGCAAAGCAGAACCGACAACTGAACTCCATGAAGAACAGCAAAAAGAGCATGGGATTTTGACGGAGCTGCTCAAAAGTGTGGACACATGGTCCGGTGCCCAAGTTTCCTATTGCAAGGAAAAGGTGTTTAGCTTTCATCTAAAAGATAGGAAGTATTTCCAAGCCAACTCTTAGAGAAAGGAAGGTAATGTGCAGAAGAAGAATTAAAGCAATTAACTGTAATGTCAATACTTAATAGCCTATATTGTGTGACTCGTAATTGTGTGGCTCGTCCGATACAGGATACTTGTAAACACAGGAGAGGAAAAGGTAGTTGCAAATGTCTGCAGGAATTCTAGTATGCCAAAGAGGAAATTCTTCTGCTACCATATAAATATGGCTTCTCTAGCAGTCCGGATGCCAAGACCACCCTTATAATTTCCCCTGGCATCTCCTTTACTAAACACCTAGATCAAAGAAGTAACATGCTAATTTGTCAATACACCCACAAATCCTCCTAGCCAGCCATGCTCATACTTCATAGTATAAAGCGGAATTGATGGCAGCAGCAGTGGAGTGAATTGAAGTATTCCACGCACCTAATTTACTGTGAGCTGCAAAACGACAAGGACAATTGGAGGGTGATGCGGGAATGAAGACTTGAATACACTTTATTTTAAGAAGAAACTCAATTTTGATAGATTGGGATCCTCATAGAGGAATATAATTGTCAAGTTTATTAAATTTAAATTTAATTCCAATTAAACATTAGAACATAACTGTTTATCTCGTGTGTTTGGTTTTCATCTTCTCATCCTATTCCCCGAGTTCCCTGCATTACTCTAGGGTCCTTTAACTAATGTTAACAAACATTAAATGACACCCTCCTTCCCTTAAGTAAAGAGCAGATCAATGAAAAAGGAAAAGAAACTAACCTGGATTAAATGACGCAGCAGGGACAGTGCAGAAAAAGGCAAGGGCACCAACCAAGATAAGGTCAAAATAAAGTTACGGGCTGACCACTGGATGGGAAGCTTTCTTGACGTAAGCTTAAAAACATATAAGAACCAAATCGAAATGAGAAAGGACAGACACAAACCTGGAAGAAAAGGTGTTGCAGGTAACAGCGGACGAAGTTTCAGCAGACCTAACTAAAGAGCTGATGCTATCTAGCTTTTGATGAAAGGGTGTCAGCACATTCTTTTTTTCACAAGCTGTGAACTAAGAAAGCAGCAAAATCCTTAAAAGAAAAGCGAAGAAACTAATCTGTAGAGACAGATTCTAAAGAAACAGAGCAGCAGAAGGCCAAAAAAAAGGAAGAAGAAATTACTGCAGCTAAAAAATGCAGCAAGCAATGAAGAATGACACAACCTGATAATGAACAGCACATGAGCAAACATAGAACAAAAGTAGGTGACCGCTATCAGAATAGGTAGGTGACCGCTATCAGAATGCAACCGTCCTCAACAACAACAAAAAAAAAAAAGATGGACCCAGGCAAAGTCGATATCGACACCATTTGAGAAAAACATTTAGCTATACGCAAATGAATGCAGTGAAGGAAAACCATAGCTGCTTAACAACCAGCTGAAGGGTCATATAACCCTGACAAAGGCTATTCGATCGTGCCAAGTCTAAGGCAATCAAACACACACAACATTCCTAAACATGCACATCATAGAACCACTGATCAAAAATAGGAGGAAGCTCAGATATGCTCTTAAATCTAATCAAAAAGTGCTTCCCAAAAAAAAAAACAGCAGGGTCTCTGAAAAGAAACAAAACTACGAATCATAGAGAATAATCGCAAATCACGAACTGAAGCAACATCACGCAACCCATGCCATGGAACATCAGGTGGTTGCGCCAGCAAAAGGTCGTCAAAAGAGCCGAAATCCCGAGAAAGAAAGCAGAAAATAACACCACTGAGCTAAATTCAACTCTAAATAAATGAATAAATTCGGATGACAATGGGTGAGAAAAAACAATGGAAACCTGGAAGATAATAAAAAAACCAACGACGGTAAATTGAATTCCAATTGAGCTACACCATCGAGCAGAAGAGAGAAAGTACGAATGCAGAACCATGTAAAGAAAAGAGATAGATTAGCATAGCGAATCCTCCATAGGTCTCCCAATCAGACTCAAATCAAGCTGAAAATTATACCTAAACTCATCAATCAAAGTTGATGGAATGGGCCATCGAAACCAAATCCAGTTGAAGAGGCAAGGACGTTCGTCCAGCACCCATCCCAACAAAACAAAACTCTGAACATCCTGCACAACTTGTCAAGATGGGAGCGTCTTTCCTGGGCAGCGATTCCAGAGCACCAATCAAGCGAGGAAGACCGGTGAATCAAACCCAGAATTCATCCAATCAGCACCCACCCCCAGAAACAGCAAGCCGAAATAGCAGCCAGGGATGGCAGTAAAAATAAAGTTGGCAAGGCGCGCCAACACTGTAAATTGAAGGGACAAAGAGATACACTCCCATTGGTGGCTGCGGGTGAGATTGATAGTCAGGCACAGATATTAATGATTGATTAAGTTAAAAACAAAATTTTGTTTTAATGGCATCTACATAAATTGCGATTGTGCCTTAAATTTAACAAATGCATAATTTTCATGCCAAAAAAAAAAAACACTCTTCACTGTTTACATGGAAAAAATATAGACACTCTTCGTTATTTTGGGTTGGATTAGATTGTATCCGACAAGTAAAATAAAAAAAATTTAATTTTTTTTATGTATTGTATTTTATTTAAAAAATTAATATTTAATATTATTTAATGATATTATATAATTACATTAAAAAAAATATTATGATAATATAATATTTGTAAAATTTGATCACAATTTCAATTTTATTCCTGATAATATTTTACTTAATATTGTTGTATATTAAAGAAACCATGGAAACGATAATCCTGTTAGATAGATTTTATATATATGATAGAATTGTAAATAGTTTAATAAAATAATAAAAAATATTTTATATAAAATATTGTTTATTTCAAGATATAATAAAAATAGTTAAATCAATAATATTTTAATTAAAAACCATCAATATTAATATTTAATTTTTAATTATTTTATAATCTCAATTTAAAAAATATTATTAACTAAACATATTCAATTAAGTTTTATTAAACCTCAATTCTAATTAAATATATATTTTTTAAAATTAATCTAAATTAAAAATACATTTTATAAAATATATATTTTTTTAAATCACATCAAGAAATACCCATAAAGGCAGATACATAAGGAGTCGACAGTCAAACGCAGTAGGTAGCAGGCCGAAGAAAAAGAAAACAATAGCCCAGGAATAAAAACAATCAAGCCCAAAGCCCACCAACATCACCCAAGAAGATGGGAAAAAATGCCGGGCAAGATTAGTTGACCGTGAGGCAAAATGGACTACTGCTCCAATGAGTGAATAGAGACACGCGTCTTGATGCATAGTGAATTCACCAATCCTTTTTTTTTTTTTATAATTATAATTAAAAAAACTAATTAAGGTTGTTTTTTATGGATTGGACGTATATAGATAATGCATGTATGTTTTGAATGATCCAAGCTGTTTTATTTTATTTTTTATGGAATGTGGTAGAGGTGATTATTTTCGGTTTGGTTCGGTTTTTATTTTTAAAAAACAATCAAACCAAAAAGCAAAAAAAAAAAAAAAAAAACCCAAACCGAACCAGATCCGGTCCAAACCGACCATTTTCAGTTCGGTTTGGATCCGGTTTTTCAGGCCCAAAACCGGAACAACCTATGGTTATTTTTTGGCTTCGTAATGGGCTTCTAGTAGATTTTTGAGGGGCTTACAATGAATAATAATAACATCTAATTTTCTTACAAGATTTCAAAGTACATATAATTTTTTTGCCACTAAATATTTATTTATGTTAAATTATTATTGTCAATTTTGTGTTAAATATATTTTTTACCATCCTAATTTTTTTCTCCTACTTCAAAAATATTTAAATAACACATAATCATACATCAATAAGTTAAAATCCAAATTACAAATCAATGCCTTCAAAGGGCTTAAAGAAAAACAACAAATAACATTATAATAAAACTCCAAGCCAAAAAAATAAATATTTATTTGCACATTATCTCGATGAAAAAGCACATCAAGAACATTGCACTTTCAGCTCTTTTCAAAATTCTTAATTGAAGCATCGTCTTAATAGTGCCACTTTGATACCTGAAATTCAAAATATAAAACTGTAACATGATAAATTAAATCAAAACATACAAAAATAAAAAAATAGTATTTTTACCATATATTTTGAATAAATGCATCAATTTGTGAACTAATTATCATCTGTTGCTAGATGCAATTTTCCATTGAATTCTACAAAATAAAAAATTAAACATGTTAGAATAAAAAATAAAAATATGTTAATTAATAAATTATAAAATAAAATGTATAAGTTTATAAGAAAAATTACCTCCTTCAAGTTTTTCATAAGTTTCAAAATTATTAATCAAGGTTCCATCATCAGTTGGAATTGGTCCATGATGCAACCAATTTTGACAACAAATAAGTGCTTGAACTGTTGCTGGAGATAAAGAACTTCGAAATTGGTCGAGTATACGATCACCTGTACTAAAGGCTGATTCAGAAGCCACTATGGATATAGGAATAGCAAGAACATGTTGTGCAACTTTCGAAAGTATCTTATATTTTGAAGCATTAATCTTCTACCAACATAAAATATCTAATTTATCATCATTAGGATCCTCACAACTATCAATCAAATACCTCTCGACCTCATTTCTATTTTCCACACTATCTTCCTCTTGTAAATGCCTTTTGAATCGAGCTAAAGTATTAACATCTACTTCTATGTCATCAATAATATCATCAACATCTTGTGTATGCCTATTATCATCCACCACTTCATCGGCTTTCAAATAAAACTCATACAAGCTCATCAAATTATCTTTCACCTTCTTTGTTAGCAATTGTGCTTTGTCATAATCACACAACTCACCAAAACAAAATTTTACATATTTCAACTTAAGACGTGGATCCAAAACATTAGCCACATATAATAAAAAATTCTGATTTGCTTCACAACCCCAATACTTCTCAAACTTTAACATCATGTTCATCGCCATTCCACTTAAAATATTATCTCTACTTTTACACAATTGCAACAAGTTTGTATGCATGTAAATCAATTCATTGAAGAAAGAATTTGATGTGACATGCAATGAGCCAGAAAATCTCAACGTAACCATGTAAAAGATCTTTAAAAACTTCAGCAAAGTTCTAGCATTTTCCCAATCCTCCAAACTAGGTGGCCCTATGTTTTTTTTATTCCCTTTTGAATCAACCTCCAAAAAGTAACTCATATACCTAGGTTCACTTTGAACTAACCTCACAAACACCTTTTCAAACTTTTCAGCAGCTTCTAACATAAGATAAGTTGAATTCCATCGAGTTGCAACATCCAAACACAATGATTTTTTACACTCTATATGCAACTTTTCTACACACTTCTTAAATGCAAGTAGCCTAGAAGGTGAAGATCTCATAAACCTAATTGCATTTCTAATCTTAACAACCGAAACATTAATCTCTTTCAAGCCATCACACACAATGAGGTTTACAATGTGTGCACAACATCTAACATGCAAATGTTCATTTGATAATATATTTGTTGGCCAATCTTTCATCACATTCTTTAAATATGAAATAGTAACACTATTAGAGCTTGCATTGTCTACTGTAACAGTTAAAAGTTTATCAATCCCCCAATCTAACAAACAATTCTCAATAACTTGACCAATTGTCTCACCCATATGATTGGAAACTTGACAAAAATTCAGAATTCTTTTATGCAAATTCCACTCATTATCAATCCAATGAGCTGTTAAGGACATATAGTTAATGTTTTGGATTGATGTCCATGTATCTGTTGTTAAGCATAATCGTTGACCCTTAAGAGCTCTCTTTAATTTTTCCTTCTCTTCAACATAAAGTTTCAAACAATCTCTCATAATAGTGAAACGAGAAGGAATGTCAAATCTAGGCTGCAAGATTCTAGAAAATAATCTAAATCCCTTACCCTCTACAAAATTAAAAGGCAACTCATCAATTATAACCATTTTTACTAGTGTCTTTCTGCATTCATCATAATCATAATCTATTGCCTTAAGAGTCCCCACACTTCGATCTCCTAATTCACCCCCTACTTTATTAGAATCTAATACCAAAATTTTTTGCTTCTTATCAACCACAAAAGGAAACTTTTTGCATACTTTTAAATGACTCCACATATTACTTGTCCCATTAACAATAGTATGGCATGCATAATCCTTTCCACAATAATTACATTCAGCTCTAGGGGTTGTAGGATCACCATCAAGTTTTGTAAAATGATCCCAAATTTATGACTTTTTTTTATCATCAACATTTCTTTTCCTTGATGTAAAGACTTGAAGTTGTTTACCTTTATTATCCGTGGCGGATCCTGCAATAGTTGATGTTGGGTTAGTGTTTGAAGCTGGGGCATTGGTTGATGTTGGGGTAGTGCCAGTGGATGAAGCATTTTGATTTAGAAGGTTTTCCATCTATAATTAACAATTATTAATTGTTAATATTTTTGCATGTTGAACTCAAAACAACAGCCAACAACAATGAAGAACTCAAAAGAAATTAGCTTCAAACAGTATAAAAACATAGTAATGTTGCAGTAACACTGTAACAGCACATATTAAAATCAGATGTTAAATCATAATAAATCTTCTATCCAACTATCATATAAATTATTCATACACATATCAAATATGATTTTTATAGAATAACTTGCAAACGAAAGGAACTGGAGAGAAGCAAGAACTACAGGTGTATATATGCACATGCACACGAGACAGACACACAGAAAGAGAGTTTCAAGTTGGAAGAAATAAACAACTGTATTTCTGTAATTGTCTTTTTGAGATCTTAGAGATGTTTTCAGCCTTCTTTTACGATCCTTTCTAATGAAAATGAACTAGAACAGAGTCATTATACAAGTATAACCCACATACAAGTATACATTATACAACACTAAGCAGAGTCAGCAGATGATATTTTTTCTTAATAATTCACAATTACTAATTAATGAACATGTAGGTCAAAAGATAATCATGTGAACTTAATTACATTTTCAACTTTTCTTTATTTTTGCTCATGTTTGGCTTAACCATGTATATGAACTTCAGAATGTCATTAGTATAAACCTTGTTGGCAGTTCCAAATTCCAATCTACCAGCGAGAAAGAAAAGAAGGGGAAAAAAAAGGACATACTGTTTGCGATTGATCGTCTTCTGAGAATCTGAGACAGGGACAACGATTCCAATTTCCTTTCCAGATTGTGTTCTTTCATCCACCTTCATTTTTACATTATTTAAAATAATTAACAGTTTAACACATCAAAATAGAAAAATAAAAACAACATAAAATCAACAAGCAACAATTAATTAAATCTATAATTACATGACAAGATTACCTAAACGTCATGAGCGATGTAATCGGCTTTGATAGAAGCGATAGATTTAAGAAACTTTGAAAGTGGTAACAATTTCACCACCTTACATGCACGACGGTTTCTTTTGAGATTTAAAAAATCGTCATTCAAGAATAGTCTAAGCTCATTGATTGGTGAAGAGGAGGTGATTGTTAATAGGAGGGGGCGGGGGTGGCTGTTAATGGGAGTAGGGGTGATCGAAGGGGGCAGCTGTGTTTGAGAAGTGTGAATAAAAATTGAAAGGGTTCGAGGGGAGGGGGCGGCTGTGTGGACTATGAAAGGAAAAGAAGATAAATTGATAGTGCTAGGGTTGTTGAAACTTTTAGGGAAAGTATTAAAGTAATGACTAAGGGAGCCAGGAGGACGTGGCTTGTGATATGAAACCAGGGAAAGTATTAAACTTTTAGGGAAAGTATTAAAATAATCCCTATTGCCTTGGTTTTTTTTTTTTTTCATTCCTAAACTAAACTGGTTCGGTTCGGTTTAGGTTAGCCGGTTCAGGCACACCAAAACTGTAAACCGAACCGAACCGGACATTTTCCTAAATATTTTAACCGGTTTAATCGGTTTTTTTTACCGGTTCGGTTTTTTTGGTTACTTTTTTTTCAGTTTTCTCGGTTAAATCGGTTTTTTAGTTTTTTTGCTCACCCCTAGTCTATGGCATGTATTATAAAAATATATAATGAAAGAGATCCTTTTTTTTTTGCACTCTCTCATATAATCCTATGAAGTGGAGTATGGTAATTTTTTAATATAATTTTTGAACTTTTATTTTGTGTAATTTTATATATTTTTAGCTCAAATTAGATCTTAATTGTATATTTTTTAGGATAAAATATTGAATTGAAAGATAAGGGATTGAAATGAAAATTTAGAGAATAACATAGACGGTGGGTTGAAATTCTATTAAAATATTCATTTTAGTTCCCATTATTTTTAGATATTAGTAATTAATTCCTTGAATTTTAAGAAAATATATTTTTGATATCTAATTTTTTTTTCAGTTCTATTTTCATGGAAGAGGAAAGAAAATGACTCCCGGAATTCCAACTTACATAGAAAAGGTTCCGAATTGTGGATGAGATAGCCACAGGTTTTCTCCACCAGACCAAGCCAGAGCCACTGGTTCACCGTGACCTCAAGCCAGGAAACATTTTGCTAGACAACAATTACACCAGTAAGATTAGTGATGTTGGGTTGGCCAGGCTTGTTCCGACTACTTCTGAGAATGGAACACAATACCACATGACATCAGCTGCTGGAACTTTCTGCTAGATCCTGAGTATCAACAAACTGGAATTATTGGTGTGAAATCTGATGTATATTCCTTCGGGATCTTGCTTCTGCAAGTCATAACAGCCAAGTCACCAAGGGGCTTGATTCACATTGTTGAACAAGCAATTGAAAATGAGACGCTCAAAGAAATTCTAGACTCAGATGTGCCTGATTGGCCAATTGAATAGGCTTTAGGTTTTGCAAAGCTTGCACTCCAATGTGCAGAACTGAGACGGAAAGACAGGCCAGATCTTGGCACAGAAGTCTTGCCAGAGCTCAACAGACTGAGAGATTTAGCTGACGAAAAGATGAACTACCTTTTTTACGCTGAAGCTTTCGGCCCCTCTCCCAACCACAGCCCAGCTTCAATAACTCCACCCATCAGTCAAATCTCACCAACTCCCACCAACCTTAGCCAAACTTCTGCAACTCCCACCAAACTCATTCAAGTTTCAATAACTCAGGTTAGTATTGAAACGATTCCTTTGCGTATGAACTCTCTGAAACTCTCAGGCAAAACTCCTAAAGAGTGGGAAAGAAAAGGGACTGTTACTGTGAGGTGTCCTGCATGCTTCTTTCCTTTCTGAGTTTGCAAACAAGTTAGACACCGCCACTTCTTAGTTCTTGCATTCATCAGCTTCTTCTAATACTTGAAATCAACAAAAGTAAACAGATGAAATAATGGGACAAGGTGAAGAAGTCAAGACTAAAAGTGAAGCCCAGGTTTATCTCTCTCTCTCTCTCTCTCTCTCTTATTTTATCTTTGGAACTTATTGTTATGAATATAGTACTCACGAGTGGTTTTATTTATGGAAAAACTGAAAAATTATGGAGGAAAGAGGTGAAATATTCTTCTTCTAGAGGCCAAAAGTTGAGAAAGAAGAAGCTCATAGCCCTGATGACGTTCAATTTTACTTGGTACTAAGGCCAGAGTCTGGCGAGAGAGCGGTTGAAGAGAAGCAATCCCCTCAATCTGGTAAAGAAGGTTCTAAAAACGGTTCTTCAAGTATTGATCATGATGGTGGTAGTAGTAGTGCTTCTGCAGGCAAGAATGGAAGTGAAGGTGAGCATGGATGCAGGTAATTAATTGTAATAGATTCACAAAGGCTCGAGCCAGCAACTGAGTCCCATCTACCGAGACTAACCTGATCCTTGCTTTTTAAAAGCGTGTTTATATAGAGCTAGTAGTTAGAGCAATCAATGTGCTTTCTTTTTCCCTTGGATTGTAGGAAATGAACAGTGAAAAAGAGCCCTTGTTGAGGTTTTGTGGACTTGTTCACCACAAAACTAGAAGATGTGAAGAATGCTCTTGAAGGAGGGTAGTCAGCATTGGATTTCGTTGCAGTTTCATGGACATCAATTTGACCGTAAATTTTAATTACTTGTTGCATCTCAGAGGAATATGACCTACAAGGCCAATTTGGGCACAAAAAGTTTGTGCCTGCTGACCCACCAGGCATGTTGATTTACGAGGGATGTGAGTTGTTGTTGATATCTGCATCGGATGCCATAGAAGAGGAGTTGGGAATGGAGCTTAAGACAGAATGTGAAGGTGATGATGATCGATCCAGCCTTTTGTTCTGATTCGGTGAAGACTTTTGGAGAGATTGCACCTGTGACACCCCCCATTTTTTTTTTTTTATAACCTATTTCAAGATATGCAATTCATTTTATTTTCCATACCTGTAAAGTTTTCTAATTCATAATTGTGTTTTGATACCAACCTTAATTTTCTTTTTTTTGGTGATATATTAAAAAAATTTAGGTAATTTTTTTTTTATATACAGGTTCTATAAAAAATTCTATCAAACTTTTAGTAGAGTTTATTCTATACTGAGAAGTTTCAAATTATTGACAAAATCATATTATATTTCTAATTTTATTTTATATCCCGATCCAATTGTCCTGGATCTCGACTCATCATCATTAACACAACACATCTTATTCAATAATATCATATAATGTAATTCAAGTGAAAAATTCGATTTAAACTATAAATATGCATGCTTAAATAGGTATTTAGAGTTACAAACATTAGATTAAAGTTATGTATTCAAATTTGCGAATTAATATTACATTTCAAGTTTTAGAAGATAAGTTCTTTAATTAGCAAATAATTTATACTATCAAAAGCAAAAGGTAACTAAACCAATATCACTCCTACCGTAACCTTGATGAATCTAAAAATAGAATTTAATGTGTACAAATAAATATAAAAAGATAGTAACAAACAATAATAATGACAAATAATAATCTCCATAAAATTTCTTTTGATACATAAAATTAGGCAAAAATCTCTTTTACAACATACATTTTCCATCTATTACTAATATCCATCTAATATCTTGTCCCATTTGCCGAGAATAATTTCATCTTAAAAATCTCAATACAATATAACGGTTTTTCGAACGTCATCTCCTTATAAATCAATTCTTACATGATACCAAGATATTCCTCTCTTTGTATCATTAGCTCATCTCATTCTTTTGGAATAACTAATCAATATTTCCCTTTTATTTTCTAGAAGGTAATTGACAACACTAATAAATCTTATTAGTACTATTATTCTTCCAATATTGGGTTAGACTAATCAATTATATTCATGTGCCGATATCGATACTGCTAATTGGTATCATTAACTATTCCTTCCCCAGAATAGTTAATCACATCTTATTCATATTTGGTTTACCATCAAAGTTACCGATGTCAAGAACCGTTGGCATCATTAGCCTCCTTACCTAAACTAGCTAATCACACCAGAAATAGTTGCCGATACTAATGTAACCCTTTGATATCATTAACTATTCTAGACTCGGAGTAGTTAATCAACTTATCTTTTTCACTGAACCAGGAGTAACCATGCTGATATTAGTAATCTTTTCTAACATCATTAATCACCTAATTGCTCGGGATTGAATAATCAATTAAAGAAATACTAGCACTGATAAAACCTCATCGATACCATTAGCTATCCAAACCTGGATAGCTAATCAATGTCATCTGAAATGCCGATACCAATGGAACCCTACTGATACCATTAGCTATTCAAACCTGGATAGCTAATCAATGTTATCTAAAATGTTAGTACCAATGGAACCCTATTAATATCATTAGTTATCCAAACCCGGATAGCTAATCAATGTCATCTGAATCATTCATTTAAACCGATCCCCTTTCATTTTTCTTATTAACATCATATGCATTATAACCACGGTTGCCAAGTATCATTCGCACACATTCTTAGTTATTGACACTATAGTCACTAATCATCATTCATATAACCTTGGTCACCCTTATCACAATACCAAGTATCAATTTATGCCCTAAGCCACCCTCATCATGGTGTTAATTATCATTGTAATGTATCCTTAGCCACCGGCACTATAGTGACCAATTATCTATCATTTCTTCTTCAATCTTCAAGCCATTATGTATACCCAATCCATACTAAGGTATGTAAGATAATTACATCTATTATAAAGTTATCATGGCTAATTCCATACCTATCAATGTAAGGTAATTGTATCTATCCTAATAATAACATAGTTAATTTGATATATAATAATGCATGCAAGGTACTTATATTCATTTAAACATTATCTTAACCAATGGAGATATACCATTGTATACAAGGTACTCTTATTTATTTCAATAATATCATCACAAGTTTGATATATATCAATATATGTAAGGTACTCATATCCATTTCAATTATATCATAACTAGTAGATACACATATAAACACACGAGGTACTCATATTTATTCCAATATTATCGAAGCAATAAAACAATAGATTCATAAATTTATCAATAAGTTTACATAATTTAAAAAGACAAGGAGCGATGTACCTACTTAGAGTATTTGCACGTGCTGTCACTCCATCTAATTGTTCAGTCCACACAACTTCCCCTATACCACCAGGGATTCAGTTTTTATCACAATACAACCAACATCACAACTTTATTTAATTCTCATTCAACTAGTATTCTCAAACTAATCACAAGGAATTTTCTTAGAATCTCTTTCTCTTACCCATTTTCATGTTCATATTCATTTTTATAAATTTGTTATTAAAACCATCACTTAATAACAATTCCAAACAAAGATTAAAAATTGTCTAATTTTGATCAATTTAGCTTAACCAACCTAGAACATATCTAGTGTTTTAATCATAACTAAAGCTGTAAAACTCAATTTTGGGCGTAATTTGTTTCCATGAAAGGCTAAAACATAGAAATACAACTTTTATGAAAAAATTAAGTTCAAATTATTTTGTTTTAAGGTTTAAAATCAACAATCACAATAGCCCTTTTTTTATAGCTAAAATTCTGGACAATGAGGATTTTCATCCCTTGAAAATCCTTTTCAACTTCCAACTTATTTTCATACATAAACAACATTGTCCAAGGTCATTTGGTATCATTAAGTCACAAATTTAAACCAATTCTAAAATAAAATATTCAAACAATTTCCTTACCTTTACAATATAGTAAGATTCGGTCAAAATAGGAAAACCCATCCCTTTAGGATTTCTCCTATTATTATTATTATACACATACTACATATGTTATTATCCTTGTTTAGCATTATTATTACAACAAAATAATGAACCATTTATTGTTTTTCACTTTTTTCTCGTGCAATTAAACATATGCAACAAACCTTAACAATTAGTATTCTTATATCATTATCACAACAATAATTTTACCCTACTAATTGGAATCTATGACAATCTTCATTAACTAATCAATTTGTCAAAAATACTTATGGCTAGCCTTAAATATGTTTTATTTCCAAATTTTTTTCATTTCAATTTCTTTATGGCTCCACCATATTTATATCCACACAACCAACAAATTAGCTTTTTGTTTAATCAACATGTTCATATAGCAATATCCCTTCCTATTCTTACATCATAATCATTATTTCCCTCATATAAAAAATACATAATTAATCTATAATAATAATAATAGCATGAACATATTTTACCATTACGTCTTCCATACACTGTAACACCTATAAAATTTTAATTTCATCAAAACATGTATTTAATCAAGTTTCCTAAATTTTACCAAAACTAGCAATAGATTCAAAAGACAATAAGTTATCCACTTCAGATTTTATTTTTGAACCCAACAATCAGAATATAGAGCCTAGAGTTATGCACAATATATCTCAAAATCAAAATGATCCAATGGTCAGATCTCCCTAGATCTAAGTAAAACCGAGCTAACATGAAAATTAACGAGCTACTGTTCAACATGAACGACACCTTGTCGAAGAGTGTGTTTCCAGTCTCCATCATCTAGAAGGAAGGCAATATCTAGGCGCACTACATATAAAAAAATAGACATATTCCAATAGTGAAAAAGAAAGAAATCGATCAACGATCAAAGCTGCCCTGTAGGTGTAATTTCCTTTTGTTTTCCAGGAAATTTCCGATGATTATTTCTGTCAAACGAATATTGTGCTTTCAAATCCCTCTGGTCAGGTAGTAGAGGAATGTGAGAAGAACAATATATCAAAAACTCAGAACGATTCAATGGTAGCCGCCAGAGATATGGCCACCGAAGCATTATTGGCTCCTTCAAATTCTACACTTCTCTCTCTAGCCAAATTTTTTTTATTGTCTCACTTTTTTTTTTTGACTAATGGCCTCTTTGCTGGTTTAAAGACATATTTTCCATTAATTATAATTTTGTCCCTCATTTATGCCTTTATGTATTTTATTTTATTTTTCACATAAACTATCCAGTTTGTTTTTACTTAAATCGTTAGTCTTTACCGAACTGCAATTGGGATGAGATCTTTAACCAAGGTAGGAAAACATATTAATAGATTTCATGCAAAATTGCATCCTGATCTGACGATTGGATTGAGAACTCTGCTTTCTAATGTAAAATTGGTTAGTTTCTAACTTTTCGTCAATAATCAAAATTTTCTTATTCAATCTTCATATAAAATCATATTAATTATTCTTCTAAACCTTTAAGGTTATTTTATTATTTTAGAATATCTTCATATTAAAATTTTCATTTTTATTTATTTTTGAGGCTTGTTACCATTTTAAAGTAACGTCATTGATTTTTAATTGGTGCTTATACCTTCCATCCTATCATTTTAATTGCACTATCCTTTATTATAATTTATTTTTTATTACCTCACTTATTCTTTAAAAAGATTTTATCCATCAAGACGAGTTACTAGCTTCTTTATCATTATGAATTCTAAATTAAAATTCATTTTATAAAAATCATCCCCTTTATTATATATCATTATTTATCTACTATTTTTTATTTTAATTTCTACCACTCATTAAAATCATATTACTTTCAGTTTTATATTTACATAAGAATTTATATATCTACATGTTTAAATTATAAATTTTTAAGATTTCACAACGCCTATCAGCTTGAAGGCATGTAGGCTTGACTGTTAAAAACATATTGTTCATATATATAATTATAATTAAAAAACTAGTTAACGATGTTTTTTGTTGGATAGGACATATATAATAATAATAATAATAATAATAATAATAATAATAATAATAATAATAATAATAATAATGGCCATGTATGTTTTAATGATCCTTGTGTGTTTTATTTGTGATGGCCTGTGGCATTTATTTCTGCGTATTTTGACCTCAACCCAACTTTAAGGACAGAAAGTTTGAGAAAAACTGATTCACTTTTGTACAAACTGTCATGTACACAGCATGGTGTCAACCACTTTTGAAGGAAGTGCAGAATCTGTTTATCCTAATCTGCAGCATGCTAATCACCAGAAACCCCTTAAATGCATTCACCAAGTTTACAAAGCATAAGAAACTGGACCAACCCATCATCCTGTTCATGCTCATCATCTGTGTGAATTATGATGCTTTGAGACAAAACCACAGACGAAGCCATTCGAAAGAAAAGATCCAAGAGAAGCAAACAAGCACCCACCACTGTAAACTACAGAAACAGGGGAAAGGCAGAGAAAGATAAGAAAACAAGGGAAAGGCAATACATAAACAAATGAAAGGCCTGCAAAGAAGTAAGGGGACGACTAGATCAATTGAATAACAACACCATCGCAGAGGTAGCCGCATTTAAATTGATCGAAAAGCCAATGAACAAAAGAAAAGACAACAACCACCAAAGAAAAATGTAAAGATGGGCGGTAGACCTTTTTTCCTAGGATTGATTGAAAAGAAAATTGATGAGAAAGAAAACTGAAATAATACACTGCATTCTTTCGCTTCAATGTATAAATGATCTAGTTCTTGCATAACAACAGCCAAACATCTGTATGTGATGCGATCCCTTCGTCTACAAATGGTCACTTTCTTCTCATACTTAATGCCACGACGCAACACCTCAGCCCTGTCAGAAGCTACAAAGACAAGAATCTCCAGAAGTGAAACCACTTTCTATTTCCTGTCCAAACATATGAAATAAAAAAATTTATTAAGACATCAATCATGTGTAATCACTTTTCATATAGGAAGCATATATATCGAGAACACTATGCTTAAAAAATTTGTAATTCTTGCCAATAAAAAAATGTGGCAAAATTTATATAATATGCCTAGCAAAACAAGCTATTATATTCTCAGTTCTCTTTTTTTAAAGTGAAATGGAAGAATGGAGCCTGCTGGAAAACAGGGAGAACCGGATTGACCCAACTCTACAATCTCCCCACCCTAGTAAACTGGTGAGAAAGGGAAATAAGCAAAAAAAACAAAGTTACCAAATCACCGAAGGGAAGAAAACATTGAAAAAGAAAAGGGCTACTAAAAATTTCAGCAAGCTTTGAGCCATTGTAGGTGCACACACTCTCTATCCCTCACATATGTGCACACACATGCACAGTCATCCATTTCCAAACATAATCACAAATGGACACACATGTGTTCAATTGGAATGCATCATGAAGTAGGCAGCTTAAGAATTTACATGTCACAAATGTAGTTAACAAGCCACAAAACAAGGATTTTTTGTATGTACTATTTACATCAATAAAAAGCTTACAAAGAAGTTAACTGTACAGTTAAGAATGTGAGGAGACTCAGCACATGCGGCCATGTCAATACATTTTCACCTGATATTGATTCCACAGATGGCTCTTCAAATGCACACTGTTTTGCTAATGGCAACATGGCAGACACTGCAACCAAAAACAACTGTAAGTCCACAAATATCATCCCAAATCCTCATGCAGACATGTACTTTCTTAAAAAGCTCCATGTAAACGTAATACTCACTATTGATTCCATAAACGTTTTGCCAAAAATCAATGCTTTCACCATATCTGTCTGGATGTGTGACAGTTGCCATGTACAACTAAGCAGTATTTAGAGGATATCAGCATTACAAACACACGTGCTTGATTCACAAGTATGAAACCACATATTTTCCAAGCAGGATTCTGCTGAATATTTAACCTAACTACATAATGTAATGAAAGCAGAAAAGGATTAAGTCCACATGATGCTGTGGTATAAGAAAACTTGCCAAGCAGGAAGATAATTTACAGTTGCATTTGATGGAAGAATAAGGCCTCCATGCTTCAGCCAGTGATCTCTGGCAGTGATGACACTTCCCAGCATGCTCTACAAATCAAGAGAAAAAGTCCTCTAGATGGTAAACATTGCATGTGATATGGCAATAAGGGGGGAGGGGAGCACACCTGTGCACAAAAGGTTCGATACCATAATGTCATGCCCATACCATAATATAAGACAAACCATTATCTCACATTCTATAAGATAAGCTATTCTTGACTAATAATTTGTGAATTTTGTCTTGTATTTATTAAAGCTTGCAATTTCAGATGCAAGATGGGGACAAAATATTTTGTCGTTATTGCATTTTTCTGTGAATCAATTATGTGCAGGAGTAAAATTTAAAGGATACTGATTTTAGAATACTAATTTGTATAATATGCACACTACTGATCATGTTATGTGATATTGCGAATGTTCTTTTCATTTTGACTAATGAACACCATTAGACACATCAACATCTCTTTC
>NW_011500734.1:41334-95317 GCF_000495115.2 Populus euphratica
TTCCCTCCCCCCTAACAACAGTGAGAGTATTGATAAAATCCTTTTTTTTTATTGAAAAAGAATGTTAAAAAACAGTCACACAAGCCACATAGACGGTAACAACCAAACAGCTACGTAACACACTGAAAATGTAATACAAAAAGATGAGCATTAGTGTAACAAAGTACCTTTACAGCAATATCACTTGCATCCACTGCATTAGGCTGGTGAAACAATATCTTTCAAATGTGAGGCACGTGTAGATTGAAACTCATGCAAGAACAGTGTTAAAATGGTGTCTGTGTGTCTATCACCTTAATTGAAAGTCAAACCTAATGAAAGAATCAGAGTGCTTTCTCCAAATACAATAAAATACAGCAACTTCTAGTTTTCTGGAGACAACTTAACAGAATACAGAATTTTGGAAGGAATCAACTCATAATGGCCACTTCAGGAATTCAGGAGAGAGATATAAAATTTCTAAGATATAGCCTTCTGACATGTATGTGTGTGTGTGTGTAACAACATCAATTCTAAAGTTTGAATATTTCTACAAAGAAAGAACATTGCATCAACATTTAACCATTGGCATTTCCCATGCACCATGTAAAATGACCATGGAATATGAGAGTTCAATTTTTGGATTCATCTATCACAGACAAAGCTTATGAGACAATACCTTGCAACATGGATGGCAAGCAACATGAATCATTTTTGGACATAGGTGATGATTATTTATGCAATTCATTAATACACTTCCGAAGTCACTAGAAAATGCATTGCCATGTAAAAGAATTGCTCAAATATATCTTACCTGTTTTGCCCCATCCTGAGCACAAAATATTGAAAGAATTCCTGTGTCACAACCAACATCCACGACAAACACGACAACCTGAACAAGTGTTCGAATTGAGCAATCAGGGCACATACTGCACAAATATTCCTAAAATTTCTTGCCACTAGGCAGAATGTTGATGTTCAACGTATAAGATTTTGAAGCTTTTTTCTTTCACTATATGACATTATATATTTCATGGTCTTAAGCATATGGAATCATACATCTTTCGTAACTGTTGGGATTAAATCAAAGAGGTACTTGATAAATGCTCTATGCCAAGGCAGCAAGCAGACAGAAAGCTTAATGCAACATAGTTTTACATCAAGAAGAGCACAATATCATAGATTAACAACTGAATACTGACCATGATGGCATTAATTGCCTTCTATCACAATCTGATGGTGAAAGATTACACCCCTATATGCGTTTGTCCGCACATGATCCTGCATACATAGAATAAAAGCTCGAACATTTTTGTATCATTCAATAAGAAACTCTTGACTGCGAACAGAAACGCCCCCAAATGAACCAAATTCCTAACTTCCAAACACAAAATACTTCTCAATTAACAATGTCAACAAGCCACGCCACCTCAACCATTCCAAAAATGATCAAACACATAAAACTACTAAGTGAAACCCCACAAAACCTTAAAATCTTTCAACAAAACAAAGCATAAAACCCATTTCACATTCAAGAAACAGAATTTCACTTTCAAGAAACATTGCCAAAAAACCTTAAACTCCAAAATCCTGCACTTATACATCAAACAAAACAGCCACAAGAGAACCTAAAACCTTGTAGAAAAAACATAACAATTTACCAGAAAAACAAAAACCCAGGTACAAAAACTTAGAACAGATTAATAAAGATTGAAGCTTTTTTTTCTTACCTTAATCATCTATTCATGGATACCAACATGAGCATAATTGTGAAAGTAGGCCGTGTCAAACTCTGTACAAGGAGTGACATTTTGTTCCTCACCAACCCCATCACGTGAGTTGTCACGTGCTCTTCTAACTCGGTCTCTTCGACTCATCCCGAGATGCTGCTGCTGCATGATGTTTTGGTAGTAACTGTTACTGTTACCTGAGCTTGAATACATTCTGGCCGCAAGAGAGATGGAGAGAGAGGACTAACGGTGGCGTTTTTTTTATGACCCGAAAAGGATATGGGTCAAAAGTTTGCATCTTGAAAATGGTGTTTGAATAAGAATCAGGACTTTGCTCATTTTTATGAAAGACCAATTAGAATTTTCATGGGTTTTTTCCTTAATGATCATTTAAGTTTTTTTTAGGAAAAAGATCATCTAAATTAAAAAGCGAACGTTTTTTTCTTAGCACCATGTTTTTTTTGGTAAAAAAATCTAAATTCAAAAAAACAAACTCACACCCGATCATTATGAGAAAAACCAACATTGTAATAAAGTCATAATTTACTAAACAATATATCAGTAAGAGAATCAAAAAGGAAAAGTTTTTTAAAATAATATGAAAAGCCATAATTTACTAAACAATATATCAGTTATTTTTTCACAACGAGTATGAAAAATTGTAAAATCCTCTAAAAAAATTTATTTAAATGCTATATATATATATTGATTTTACTCAATAATTCTACTCTCATAAAATATTTGCTGTAAAGAATTTAAAATCTAACTTATTTATTATTTAAGCTATGAGACTTATAAAAATTATAAAACAAATACATTCGATGTAAGTAGCTATCATATTTTTTAGTATTTTATTTTTATTTAAATTCTAGAATACCTTTGAATTTCAAATGATTTCCATGATACTATATTAATAAAGACACAAACCTAATTTTATTTATAATATTGCAATATTTTATGCAATAAGGACTAAATAAAGTTTGAATCAAACCAAGAGCACAGCAAAAATTTTCCTCGTTTCAATACTTTTAAATTTCCACTTCAGAATCACAGCCAACGTACCAATATATATATATATTGCAAAAAAGAAGAAGAAGAAATTTTAAGCCAAAAAAACCCTAAAAAACGAAGGTATGGACCCACAAGACAAGGTCCCATAAAGCCCTTCCTTAAACCCCATAGTAACAAAAGCCCCCCAGCACAGCCTCTCCTCTCGCAGCCTCTCTCTCTTTGGTGCCCGATTAAACTGCACTCAAGAGGCAACAATGGCGGGGTTCGTACCTCCAGGTACAACGTTGTTAGGCAATGAAGCTACATCAGAAGCAGCCAAAAAGATCAATGAGGTTCACAAAAAAGTTGATTACTTGAACCTTCCTTGCCCAATCCCCTATGAAGAACTCCATCGTGAAGCACTCAGTTCAGTTTCTTATCTCGTTTTCTATCTTTATTTTCGTTATCGATCTGTTTATTGGAATGGGTTTTGGTTTTTTTTTTGTTGTTTTAGTGATTAATCTGACTGTGAAACCCTAATAGGCTTAAGTTTTGGCTGGTCTTTTTTGGGGGGTTTGGTTTATAAAGTTTTTTTTATTGGTTTTTTGTGGTTATTGAGGTGAATCAAAGATGGGTTTTTGGTCACGTGTTGAGAGTTTTGTGCGTGGAGTGAAGTGGGACTGTGTGACTTTGAGATTTGAAGGAAGTGTTTTGAGTTTGTGACATTTTGTGGATTCTGATGTTTTAGTGTCTTGAAATTGTCATTCTTGCTATGATGTTGTGGTTAGTTTTGTCAAAAGTGGAAAAGAAATTAAGTTTTTGATTTTGATTTTAGATTTGGATTATATTAAAAAAGTGTTTGATTCAGGTTATTATGATTGAATTTGGTACGAAGTAGATTACTGTCAATAACGAGAATGATGGTTAGTTCTTGGTGCTAACGAGAGTTTGCCTTTTGAATCTTTTACATTCATGGTGCTTCATGGGTTAACTGTGGTAGCCAAACCTGCGTGGAAGGGTGACATGCCTTAAGCTTTAGACACTAATTCATTAAGAATGTCGCATATCATCTCGTGCTGCATTTTGAATGCTATATAATAAATTACTGTCATTCAAAAGATGTAGTTGCTGAGTCTTATTGTGTAAGTGGTGGTAATGCATTTCATTTTAGAAGCGTAGGGTGGAAAATGCTCTCCTTTTTGATATGTTTGATTTCTAATTTCCAAAAAATGTTTATGCAGTGTCTTTGAAGCCTGAGTATTTTGAGGGGATGCGTTTTGATTTTACCAAAGGACTGAATCAGAAATTTTCTCTCAGTCATAGGTAGTTCTGGCTTCTTTTTGTTTCAAATTCCTTTCAGACATTTTAATTCATTTTTTATCATGGAGTTTGGCATTAACTTTTCTCATTATCTCCTAGTGTGATGATGGGGCCTATGGAAATT
This sequence comes from Populus euphratica, assembly GCF_000495115.2. Taxonomy (NCBI): domain Eukaryota; kingdom Viridiplantae; phylum Streptophyta; class Magnoliopsida; order Malpighiales; family Salicaceae; genus Populus; species Populus euphratica. The sequence continues at coordinate 45,478 of NW_011500734.1, forward strand.
CCTTCTCAATCTTCAGAAGCCATCAAAATCCCTACTGCTCACTATGAGTTTGGTGCTAACTTTATAGACCAAAAGGTGGGCTGTCAGTGACATATTTTCCTTTGCAATTCATTTACTAATGAACCCTCTGGGATTATCATGTCATAATTTCAATTGAGTGTCTTTATCGGATCTCTGTAGACAATGCTTATCGGGAGGGTTTTGACCGATGGGAGAGTAAATGCAAGAGTGAAGTGTGATTTGACTGATGATCTTGCTTTAAAGGCTAATGCTCAGGTGAAATATATGCTCATCTCACCTTATTTTTGGACTTCTTTTCTTCTCTACCCCTTTTTTTTTTTTTACCTAATGCTAGCAAAAGTTATGATTTGCAAGTAAACTTTTTAAATTATGTTATATTCTTTTCCATGCAGCTTACAAATGAGCCTCACATGTCCCATGTCATGTTGAACTTCGATTACAAGGTGAAGCTCTCTTTACCATTTAGATCTGTACATATTTTTTGCATGATTATTCTCCTCTCACAAACAATGGAAGTTGGTATGCCAGACATTGTTTTACTTTAAGCATCTATATCGTTGTCAACTGTATTCAAGATGAATTTATCATGCTTCTTTTCCTGCTTATACTGTTGTTGTTTTACCTCATACAGGGTAAAGACTACAGGAGCCAGTTGCAACTAGGAAATGGTGCCTTATTCGGTGCCAGTTACATTCAGGTACTGTATGGTAGATATATGATCGGTCTTGGTATCAAGCTCTATAATTTGGTTACTTCGATTCAGAGCATGCTGTTCTCTTAAAACAGTTTATATAGAAAGGTTTTTTTTTTTTTTTTCCAGTTATACTTAATGGTGGTTTCAATTGTCATTATCTTTCATGACGCTCAGTAGCTTACAAAGGACTTCACCTCTTCCTCCTCTTCAGTTGCATTTTTATTGTTATATGCTCATTGTTATTTTGGTTATTGGATCTTCATAATGCAGAGTGTGACCCCTCATATGTCTTTGGGTGCTGAAGTATTTTGGGCTGGTCAGCATCGAAAATCTGGTGTTGGATATGCTGGCCGGTATGAGACGGACAAGATGGTAATTGGTTTGGCACTCATCCTTTATTGCATGAGCTATCATTGTTCAATCGTTGTGTTTGAGTACTGTGTGAGGTTCATTCATTGACTCTTGTAACTTGCATTGATATACAAGCAAAGGTCACCTATCATTGGCCTTCCGATTTCCATAAAACCTATTTCTTCACTCAATGACTTGTTTCTAAGTGCTGGAGTGGCGTCAAATACTCAGCATGCCTTTTTCAAGGCATTGGACAAGTATCCTGTTTTTCAATTCCATAATTGGAGTCCTAATGAGCCTAGTGAGTTGATCTCCATGTGCTAGAGATCTGATGACTTACTGACAAGGTTCATCTCTTTAATTATCAAGAACTATATGCTGAATGAAATAAGATGTAAAAAAAATGTAAACCGGAGCAGGTTCTACTTTTATGCCCAGTGTGCAAAATTAAATGTCATGTGTCATTTTCACTATTATGAGGTTTTATGCAATTTTTTATAATGAAAGAGATGTCTGGTCTATAGCCATAATTCTGCAGAGCAGGAAGGATAAAGAGGAAAGCCTATTGATCTCTGCTTAGCTGGCACTCTAACTGAAACACCAAGCTTGTAAATCCTGTGCATTCACCTTTTGTCATAGATTTTTCAACTCATTAAACATGCACAAACTTGTATCGGAATTCTTACCTGTAAATGTGTGTTTCTTGCTTTGACTGGAGAATATTACATCTTTGCCCACAGGTTGCTGCAGGGCAAGTTGCTAGCACTGGATTGATGGCTTTGAGCTACGTGCAGAAGGTTTCTGAGAAGGTAGTCTTGAGAAAACTGTAATTTTTATCTAAATAAATTTCTTACATTAATCTTCTCTGTTGATTTTAAGGTTTCACTAGCAACAGACTTCATGTACAATTACTTATCAAAGGATGTGACTGCTAGTGTCGGCTATGATTATGCCCTCAGACAAGTAAGTGGAGTGATGTCAGTTTTTCTTCCTATTTAGAAACTATGAGTTGTGGCATATGGATACCAGTGTCATTTCAGCTCTCTTTTCATAAATTGAGGACTGATCTTGGTTAAACTGAAAATTACTATTTCTCAAAACAACGGGCATGAACAAATTGAATTTGTGGGTGTGGTGCCGCTGGGTTTAATGTATGTTATTTGTCATTTATTTCTAACATGTCCATTAGATATATTGATATTTCATTATGTTTGGAGTGTCAACATATTATTGCCTAGGTTGTCTTGATATCTCTGACTGTAACCTTGATCATCAACCCTGATGGGCCTAAAATCTTAAACTTGCCTGTATTGAATTGATACTGATTTTGGTGGTTATTTCAGGCCCGTTTGAGAGGAAAGATTGATTCCAATGGATGCACATCAGCCTTCTTGGAAGAACGCTTGAATATGGGTCTCAATTTTGTTCTTTCTGCAGAGGTATGGGACCATGGTATCTTTAGATTCTTAGCATGATGCTTCAGCTTTTCCTGGCACTTCGGATAAATTATCTTTTGTCAGCTTCTACTAGCCATTTATATGTGCACCTGCTTCAAAGAGATTTTCACAAAGCACCATCCACATTCTTCTCTTCCTTCGCAGATGTTTTTGAGTCATATAAGTATCCTAACCAGTTCCTAATTTACATTTTGCAGCTGGATCATAAGAAAAAAGATTACAAATTTGGATTCGGGTTGACAGTGGGCTAATTTAAAGAACTGAAGGCATCCGACCTTGTATCATCAAATTCCGCATAAAACCTGCTGCTCGCAGCTTGGCAAGTTCCTGCGTCAACCTTGCCTTTTGTTTGAACAGTTCCTTTTCATTTCCTACTTTTTAACTGTTTTGAGAAAACATTATTTGTGCAGCAGCAGCAGCTGCAGCCGGAGCAGGTTTAGCTGCAAGTAGTATTCATTGAATTGGTATAATATTGCCTGCATTTCTTTAGCTCTACTATGAAATTATCGAAGAGAAGCGTGGATGCTTCTCATTTCGAATCAGTAACATTTCCTTCATGTTTATTTTCTTAAAATCAAGGAGTCTTGATTCCAAACCAATAACAGAAACACAAATCAGTGACGATGTTTTTCTTCATATTTATTTTTCAACCGCGACTGAGAATTTTTAACCAAAACAGGGGCCCTTTACATGTTATTAATCAAGTAAATATTTTCTTAATGATGTTTAGCTACCCCTGCAAACGGTAGACTCTCCTAATCCTCTCCTAAACAGATTTTTATTCCTCCATGTAAATCATTTTCGAGTAATTCGGAATGGGAAAAAAGAAGAAAAAAGTTCATTGTCTTGTAGACATGGAAAACAGTCACCAAGGAAAAAAGAGGTTTGATGTGCTGCGTTCTACTTTGTATAATGATCGATCTTATTTATAGATTTAAAGTAACATCATAGAAGCATACAACTATTAAAAATAACTATCAATTTAGTTTTATTTCGACAAAATAAAATTAAAAATAAATCATATTATTGAAAATTTTTGTTTCAGGTTTCAATATTTCATACACATATACAAAGACTAATTACGTAACCCCACAAAAAAGGTCTGAAGATCATGACATTCATTGTAATTTATTACAACACTGAAACCCTACCTTGATAAGCATCTTGAGAAGAAAAAATTGTTTCTGACTTGGGATAAGCTTTATTTCTACATGATATTCCAACAAAACAAGAAAGATACGAAGCCAAAAAGAAAACAAGTGGGGCCAAACATTTAGCCGCTAACGTGCGAGGATTAGGGCAGATTAACGGACATTTGTTTTGAATCGCTTCCATTCTTTTCCGGATAAAGAAAACTTTAAATTTTATAAAATCTTGATAAAATTTATTTAAATAAGAGAAAATTGATTTATCTTCCTTTATGTAATTGCTATAATCAATATCTAAATTCCATAAATTTTAATGCTTTTTTTAATTCACATTACAAGCCATTAATAAAGATGATTTATCTTCCTTTTCTATAAAATTAAAATTTCTATTGCCATTTATATTCAAATTAGTTTGATATTTATATTTATAATGTCTATACATGTAACACATGAAGCTTTCAACCTTTGATTTGCCTAATGATTTAGACCTGTAACAAGTTGAATAATTATTATCATATCTTTTTCTTCTTTTTTGAGCATTAGAAGACTAATTATCTTTAAATTTCTAATGTGAAAATATATCATTATTATTGTTTGTGCTCCTTTCCTTTTCTCTTTCTCATCCACCTCTCTGCAGGTGGAAAAACAATTATCAAATAAAACCATAGTTTTTAAACCCGGTCTGGTGGCTGACCCGGTCCAAGACCTGGGTTCCGGGTTTTGACCGGGTCACCGGGTTTTGACCGGGTCGAACGGGTCGGCCGGGTCAATTTTTATTTTAAAAAAAATTCAAAACGACGTCGTTTTAATAAAAAAATAAATAAAAGTCAACGGGTTACCACCGGGTTTTCGGGTCAACCCGCCGGGTCATCTGGGTCACGCCGGGTCATAGCTTACCTTATTTTTTCATCAACCCGGCCCGGTTCCAGCCCCGGGTCGGCCGGGTCCCGGGTCAACCCGCCGGGCCGGGCCGGGTTTTAAAACTATGAATAAAACTAGTAAATAATTCAACTTTTGCTCATTGATGAGCAAAGAACTTTGCAATTCATCAATAAAAAATTCATTAATATTCTTAGTTTCTTCTATTGAACACACAACAAAATTGAATTTTGGTGTCAACAATTAAAGATTTTTTTCAATGATAGTAATATCGTCTGTTTTATATCATGGATTCACATCTTGTTAATGATTGCCTCGTTCATGAAAAATAATTTATGACTGATTCACCATATTTATCCTAAGTAATTCAGATTTTATTCTAAGTATTTGAAGTTATTGATTTTTTACTTTAGTTGTTCCTGGGTGCTTCTTTTGGAGGTTTCCTTACAAAAAAAAAAAAAAAAAAGTAGTTTTCAAAATTGATTGGAATAGATAATTTTGTTTTAAAATCTTTCAATGGTTGTGCTTCTATCTCTTATCTTTGCATATCTATTATTATTGATCCGGATGGTGGTTAAAATATTTCTTGAGAAATTAACAATTTGCTAGTACCCCTTCAATCTTTCTATTAGCATGATGCAATGATCATGGCTGGTTGAACAAAATTACCGGAAGTCATGATAATTTTACTGGAGACTCTTTTCTACCATTATTGGATACTAAAGCTGCTTTCTTTTTCTGTTGTTGTTGATTCGCTACGTTTCTCACTGGCTTTGCTAAAACGCGCTTTCGTCACCTTACTTATCTAACAATTGCTATTGGAAGCTGCTGTTACTTATTTTATTTCACCGCCAATTCTATAAGGAATTCTTCATTCAAAACTTTGATACCAAATGATTTTGAAAAAGAAAACTTGCTACTGCTGTTAACGTGTCAATTCTAACTGCTGTTGCTGTCTGCTAGTCCAAGTTACTGCCACGAAGAAAAAACTGTTTCTGGTTGGTCTGAGATTCAAGCTGCTGCTGTACTCGTCTACCGTTGCCAAAAACACTGCTGTGTTTTTAATTGTCGAAGGGAGAAAAGGCTGCTCCGTTTTTCTATCTTCTATCGCAATTAACCTAAGCTTTATATCAATTATTGAAGACTAAAGACATAAATATTAAGAACATCCCAATATTTATTGATTAACTCACTTATAAGTATTGGAAATTGTATTTTCTTTTGTTATTTGTATTTGGAGGCAGAGGATTGAGTCGTCCCAACCTGCTGTTTAAAACTGGCTGTGCACGTAACAAAAGCTTAGTGACAGTTCCGAAATATGGCCATTGAAAGTGACAGTTTTGAAAGCAAAAAATGGCCGACTTGGTAGTTCGGAACATGAAGGAAAGACCAACTTTCCTTTTGTGTCCAGAAAGCTACTTTGCTTTAGATTACATGAAGTTGAATGGACCGCAGTTTTCAGAGCGTCCAGTGCGATGATGGGCTGCTGCTCCTAGTTTGCTAGTTACATGGTCGTTTGGCGATTGATTTCTTTGGCTAAAAGAGGTGGTTTTGTCGCTTAGCTGGGGCAGAAAAAGCTCGATCGATGCGTGTTGAGGCTGCTGAATTTGCTTCATTTGAGGATCGTCATCAAACACGTTGCTGACCAAAAGGTTACACCGGTTTCATTAGTGAACCTTTACACCCTGAAGCAAATGTGGAATATTTTGAATTGGTTTTAACTCTTCAATCTTGGGAGGAGGCACTTTGTACAGGTTGTTATAGCCCTTGTTGAAACCATAATGGTGAGCTGAAGAGCCAGAGAAGATTTTAGCAGTTTTCCCAATCATGAGAAAAATGGTGACATCTTGTGCATCGTTGACTATACAATCAACTTTGAAACTGGTGGAAATATTACATTTGTTAGAGAAGAGGAATCAATGATAATTTAAAGACTTGACATCTTCTCTCCATTCTCCGGGGTTTTTGAGTCATACAAGTATCCGAATTTACATTTTGAAGTTGGATCATAGGATAAAATATTACAAATTTGGATTCAGGCTAATTTAAAGAATTGAAGACATGCGACCTTGTGTCAACAAGTTTCGCATCAGCTTGGCAAATTCAAGGTATGCCAAAGCAGCAGAACCCAAAGCAGGGTCAGAATATAATGGCACAGACATTCTGCAGCAAAACAAACTGTTAAGCAAACGATAACCCAAGTTTTTCTTTGTTTTCGAACTATGATTTTCTCCATAAACCCTCCTTACCATCACTTATATTTCGATGCAACACTAAAATCATCGCTCTTAATTACTATATAATCTGAGGATGCTATGATACTTTGACATTTCATTATGTTTGGAGTGTCAGCATATTATTTCCTCCGTTGTATATGTATCTCTGACCAGTAACGTTGATCATCAATCCATCGGGCCTAAAGTTTAAAACTTATTGCCTGTATACAAGACAAACTAAATCGACACTGATATTGGCGGTTCTTTCAGGCCAGTCCGAGAGGAAGGATCGTTTCCAATGGATAAACATCCGCCTTCTTGGAAGAACGCTTACATGCGGGTCTCAATTTTATTAATCTTCCTGCAGAGGTGTTGGACCTTTAGATTCTTAGCACGATGCTTCGGCTTTTTTTCGAACTTCTGATAAATTATCTTATGTCAGGTTCTACTAGCCATTTATACGTAACAGATTTTCGATCCTCTTTCTTCTCTTCCTTCTCCAAGGTTCTTAAGTCATGCAAGTATCCTAACCAGTTTCGAATTTACAGTAGCAGCTTGATCATAAGGAAAAAGATTACAGATTTGGATTTGGGTCTGTAATCTAGCTCCATATGATAAGAAGAGGCCGTTGAGATCAAGGAGGGTGCCAAAACAGAACCCAAGTATCAGGATTTAGATTTCTAACGTGGGGAAGGCTAAGGTTGCTTGTATGCTTGATGATTAGCTTCTGTTAGTGGATAAGCGTTAGGCTTTGTTGGGAGACTAGCAGGCCCTTTAATTTCTGTTCTGTAGTGACAAACTTGGCTTGTATATAAATCATGCATCAGAATAAAGAGGGCAGCATTATTATTCCAGCATGTATTTGCTTTGTTCTTACCCTGAGAGAATAATCTCTCTGTTAAAAAAAACTCCATAGTTTTGATTGGGACCTATCACCATAACATGGTCGGGCAGGGCCCATCTTGGCAAACATGTGAAGATTAATTAAGGCCTTTCTCAAATGTGTCATCGATTGGTCTCTTCCCTGTTATCATCTCCAACAATAGGATCCCATAACTGTAGACATCTCCATCTATTGACAACTCTCTTCCTTGGCCATGTTCTGTCACTCAAGAAAGTCCAGATACATGTAAATATAGCTGATAATCTTATTTTATTTTCTTTTTACATGACAGATATACCAGGAGATGAAGTTGTTACAATAAAATGTTATGATCGAACAAAGTATTTAGTGAATTATTCAATTAAGATGTTGGCAATGTTAAGAGGAATATGAGCAAAGGAAATGAACAATTGTTACCTGGGGCAGCATATCCAATAGTTCCCTTTATTCCAACCGGGTTGCTTTCAAGACTGTATTCCAAGATGGCCTATCATGTCTGTATCAAGAAGAATATTACTTGGTTTTACATCACAATGAATGGCTGGGTTGTAGCAATGGTGATGAAGATAGTCGAGTGCAGTAGCCACATTGCTGGCAATGTTGATCCTCTCAAGAAGGTTTGGATGCTGAATCTCACTGATCAGCTGATCATCTCATGATGTGTTTCTTGAGGAGGATGCAACCATTTCTCCAGACTCCCTTTAGCTTCAAAATTAATACCTCGAAAATCAATGCTTGAGCAAGAAGTTATGATCCTCACCAGATTTCGATGCCGAATGTTTCTCAAGGCTCCACATTCATATATGAAACTCTCAGACGCTCCACGACGTTGCAGGTTAAGAACTTTGATTGCAACTAGCTAGTGTTCCATCTTCATCAATGTTTCCTTTGTACAGAGTGCTAAAACTACCATCTCCAATCAAGTTGGTTGTAGAAAATCCATCGGTTGCTTTAAAGAGCCTTTCATAAGGGATCTAGATTTGAGGAAAAGGATTCGTTTATACTCTCAGGCATTGAATGTGCGTGTATAAAATAAAACATAATTAAAAATAAACAAAATATAAATTGAAAAATAATGTCCATGAACTAGCTCGTTGAAAACATATACATAAAATACATAAATAATGATTTATCTTATTTATAGACTTGAGACAACGCAATAAAATCATACAATTCTTTAAAGGTAGAAAAACAAATTTGGTATGTGTTATGCTTTATTTAATAATTCGTCTAATTTATAGATTTAAAACAACAAAACTATATTGTTTGGTTATTAGTTAATTAACTTCTATCAATTAAACCAAGTTTAAAAAATAAATAATAAATAACAAGACTCTCTAAGTAATCCACAAGGATGACTCTAGGTAGTGTTAGGTTAGTATTTGAAGACAAAAACAAAAAAAATTAAATATTTGGTTGAAAAAATAAAAACATAGATAATAATTTTTTTTTTCACAAATCAAAAGCATGGTTTAGTATAGGAAAACCACTTTATTAGATAACTAATTTATAATTATTTTTTTAATTCTAATGTCCGAAATTAACTTAACGCAACAAATGGCTCTTATTATCTCTAAGAAGGGAAAATTCATTGCCTTGGGCAGGGCCAGAAAGCACCAAAGAGGGCACCATAATGGCATACTAATTGTTTTCAATCTTGTCCATCGAAACACAAAATTACACCTAAGGCAGAGCACATACCATTGTCTAGATGTAGGAAGAACACCTTTAGCAGCACACACCACCCTCTAGATGTAAGATCCAAAACCACAAAAACTAAACTGAACCCAATCTTTGAACTATAACTTTCATTTTCAATCAACATCTACAAAATATATCAATTCTGTCAATCTCTCGCTTGCAGGAGCACTCAGGTCCCTCAATGATCTGCTATATATTTTTATGGCAATTCTGTCAATCTCTTGCATAGAGGAGCACTCTAGTCCCTCGATGATCTGCTATATATAAGAGATTGAGGAAATCTGCTGCAAGGAAAACTGTGAAAAGAGCAATGAAATGGAAATCTTTCTCTTTTTTCCCGGTCTGCCATTACAAGGCCTTTCACTAAGCATTGCATCTGAACGTTTTTTCCAAGAGAATTAAGGGTCGTTGTGCATTCAAGAACAGCCTCTGGAATATATTGCCATTGAGCAAGGTATTTCATTTTTTTTTTTTTTTGTTTTTTGCGTGTGCAAGTTTTTGGTTTCTTAGTATTTTATTTCTTGCTTTTTTAATTGTGTTGGAAGAGTCCCTTTTTTGGCTTCATGCAGTTAACTTGCTTTGTGTCATTTATTCATCAAAAATGGACAAAGTCGGTGCTTCTCGTTTGAGGTGGTTAACATTGTTGATTTGGTTCTTCTTCATTGTCAAGCTCGCCGCTGCCTCAAGGTATATATGATCCCACATGATCATATTCTTCCTTTTCAGTGTTACTTTACTGCGCTTTTGTTGGAACATTTTACTCCATGTCCCTTTCCCTTACCTTTCTTCACATTTCACATGGATGGAGCTAGGCACTGCCTTGAAACAGATGAGCTTTAATTTTATTTTATTTTCTCATTTCATGCTCTTAAGAGAGGAGAAAATGTTTCTCAACATTTTATTCTGAAGAAAAACTGAGAATTAATTTTGTACCCTTCTCCTGCCCCTGCAAACATGATGAATTTTCAAGCATAATAAAATGATCGTTTCTTCTGCAACTCCCTCCAAAATTTATCTACAGAGAATGCGCCTTCGTACGTCATCGATTACTTGCATTTGCATGATTTTGTTTTTGTATCAACATGGTCAAGAACATATTAAAATCATTTTGAGTCTGATTCATGTAAAGAATCCCTGCGTTGCAGTAACATCTTTTATCCAATTGCAGGAAAATTTTCCAGAGTGAAAACGGTAAATCTCTTGGGGTGCGGCTGCATAAGCATCATCATCGGGTATGTATGGTAACATGCACTGATCACCGTATAAATCTAAACCATTATCTATTCAAATTGAATGATATAGTTGATATTGATATTTTCTGATTTCATCATTGTAGACTAGCTGTAAAATCATGCATTCTAATCCAAGGATCAATACTGGTTAATGGAGATCTACCCAAGCTTTGTTTTATTTTTTTTTATTTTAATAAAAAAAACCTAGGTTTTTCCACTTACTCAACCCGAATCAGCCCTTGAATCACGAGGTTGATCAGCCAAGTAAGTTTTATAAATAGGGTTAAATTTCACCCGACTCAGCAAATTGATTCAAAAAATTCGCGACTCAAAACCTCATTTCAAGTTGAACTTAAAAAATATTAACTCAAACTCAATCTAGAATTTATCAAGTCAACACCATGAATATTTAAAAAAAAAATACAATTAGATATCATTTTAATAGAAAAAGAAAATAATTGACCCAAATTTCTCAGGTGATCTACACCATTTTCTAGTTCAATCTGCATAACATGTCTTACAACTATTTTGCAATTAAGTCATATTAAAATAAATAAATAATTAATTAAATCATTATTAAAACTTTTTTCTTAGTAAAAATAAGTTTTAAATATTGTCTATTTAGATTTGGCACAGCCATCATCCTATATCTTTTCATATGCTTTTAATTACTGAAGTTACAGTACCTTTCAGATGGTGATGGATAATGGCCTCGTACAAGTCACTTTGTCTAGTCCGGGCGGTGATATCACCGGAATACAGTACAACGGAATCCATAATGTACTTGAAACCAGGAACAGGGAAGGCAACCGAGGGTACGGCATTTACACTTGCTTCTAATCACATCAAATGTTGTAATGATCATCATGTACTAATTTTACATCCATCTCATTGCGAAAATTGATTTGAGTAAAGGTATTGGGACGTTGTCTGGAACTCGCCTGGAAATCATATAGCTTACGACAGGTACATTGTAGTTTCCACAACTTATATCATGTAAAATAAAGTTATTGTAAATATTTAAGTGTATTGTAAATTGATTATACATTTATGTTTGTCATGAAACCTCTATAATTTATCACTACTCCGAAGATTGAAAGGAACAGATTTTAACGTTATAATGGAAGATGAAGACCAGGTAGAACTCTCATTCAAGAAGTCTTGGAATTTCACAAATGGGAACTCCTCAGCCCCCCTGAACGTAGACAAAAGGTAATATTTCATGCAAAACCTAAGAGACAAATACAGTTTGCAGACAATTTTCAAGTGTCTAGAATTATATTTATCTGTCTTTCGTAATTGGTTCAAGTTCTTTTTCACATTTGATTGGAAAAAAAAGAAAAAGGGAAATGACTTCTCAAAGTTGTGTATAGTCCATTTCAGAAATCCCACCATCAATCCCAGTAGAGTAAACTCACTGGAGATCAAACTAACGGGCCCTTAGTTTTTTTATATAAAAAAAAAATGTTAAAAATATATTGTTTTATACAGCGGCAATTATGACCTACTTATTGAAAATATTAATTAGAGCAACAAAATGACTACTAAAGACATAATAAACTTGCAAATAAATTTTATGAATGGATTTTAAATAGCAAGAAACTTCAGATATCAACTGTAGTACTTGGAATTAATACAATAACATTGTGAGTGGCAAAATGTATCAATTGTTCTTGTAGTTAACCCAAAATTTGTTATTGTTTTATACTCCTTAATTTTTGCATGAAATAATTTAATTTCATGCTCCATACAATTTTATTTCTTGTTAAATACATGAAGCTATTTATTGTGTTGGTTTTAAGAGTATAATAGACCTAAAATTTGATAATATTTAAAAATAATGATCATAAATTTACTATTATATGCTGCGTAACATGAACAATATGCATATTTTTTAGGTATTAATGTTAATATATTTTCAACATTTTAGGTATATAATGCGACGGGGCAGCTCAGGGGTCTACTTGTATGCCATATTTGAACGCCTGGAGGGATGGCCTGACATGGACATGGATCAAATTAGAATCGTTTTGAAGCTCCAAAATGACAAGTATATATTTTTGTGTTCAGATTATGGAGAATTGACAGATTAGCAGCACATGTTTATTGCATCTAAAATTAATCCATTAATTGTCAGGTTTCACTTCATGGCAATATCTGACGACAGGCAAAGGATCATGCCAATGCCTCGAGACAGAATCAGTGGTGAACCTCTTGCATATCCAGAAGCTGTTCTCCTGACCAATCCAACTACTCGACAGCTTGGAGGAGAGGTACTTCTTTAAACTAATTACTTAGTGATCGAGCTACTGGATCCTTCTTTCTTCTATTTTTTGCAGCAAATATTACGGTGACAGTTTTTTTTCTTGTTTAATGTTGATTGCTGGGAACTTGGAAGGTGGACGACAAGTACCAATATTCATGTGAGAACAAAGACAACAGGGTACATGGTTGGATATCGGAAAATCCACAGGTGGGATTTTGGATGATCACACCAAGTGATGAGTTCCGGGCTGGCGGCCCCCTGAAACAAGACCTCACATCTCATGTTGGCCCCACCGTCCTCTGTGTGAGTTTGCTGTTCCTAAAAATTGAAATGAATTTGTTTTTTGTTTGAATTATGATGTTTAAATTAATAATTCAAAGAACTATGAGGACTAAAATGAAGAGACTAAAGTGTAGTGTTAAACCGACCTAAATTGAATAATTTACAGATGTTTACCAGCACTCATTACAGTGGGAAGGACTTGAACACAAAATATCGAAACGGAAGGCCATGGAAAAAGGTTCTGGGACCTGTATTTGTCTATCTCAATTCCATCTCCTCCCTTGAAGATCCCAAAACACTATGGGAAGATGCTAAAGATCAGGTATGATTAACATTTCAGCAAGTTCACTAGCAATGACATCTAACCCTCCACTTCTTCAACGTCATCAATCTCACCCTTCTGATATATATTACATTCATCTGTATGCTTCAAATATGTATCAGATGTCTATAGAAGTCAACAGCTGGCCTTACAATTTCCCACAGTCAGAAGATTTCCCTAGCTCAGATCGACGAGGAACTGTTTCTGGTCAATTACTTGTTGGTGACAGGTAATGGCCTATCTAGCTACTTGTACAGTACAGATTTCTAAATGCTATTTTTTCGAGTGAATAATGCATACTCTATAATGTGTGTATATAAAAAAATAAAATGATACAGTAATTTAATGACAGCTCATTATTTAGGTACATCAGCGACAAACCAATGTGGGCGAGCTATGCCTATGTGGGCTTGGCTGCACCAGGAGGGGTGGGTTCGTGGCAAAGAGACGCCATGGTTAAATTCACTGAAATTCTGTTTGAGTATACGATGATTTAGTTAAATATTGAAGGGAGATTTTCTTGAAGGCTTCGGTTTTTCTTTCTCTTTGATCGTTCTCAGGGGTATCAATTCTGGGTTCAAGCCAATGAGGAGGGTCATTTCTTAATAGAAAACATTAGAGCTGGGCACTATAATCTGTATGCCTGGGTTCCCGGCATTGTTGGGGATTGCCGATATGATGTTATTATCCACATCCAACCAGGTAAATCAAATTTTTTTTTTTAATAAATCAATACTTTATCTAATTCTGAACATTAAATTTTCCAGTCAATTCCTCTTAGATTTAACAGTATGTTTCTTCCATAGCAAAAACTTGTCTTTTATTTCATTTTGATTATTTTGGTATGGTAATAAAGACTAGCAGCTTGTCTTGAATCCTCAAATGCAGGATGTGATGTCCAATTGGGTGTTCTTGTGTACGAGCCTCCAAGAAATGGTCCAACCCTTTGGCAAATAGGAATCCCTGACCGCACTGCTGCCGAATTCTTTGTGCCCGACACATACCCGACGCTCATGAACAAATTGTTCATCAACCAATCAACTCACAAGTACAGCTTTTTCTTCCGTCACTTTAAGTGACCATTGCTTGGGCTGTCACATTTATTTTATTTCCCATTAAAAAGAATTATTATAATAAGATATCCAGTTTTGTTTGATGTTATTATATTTGATTGCACTGTCTTTTTTTTTTTAAGAAAAAAAATATTGTGTTACCACTTGGATTAATCTCATTAAAATATTCCGATTAACTGTAGCAGTCACCGGATTATCATCTCATTAAAATATTTCAATTAACACATAACAGAAAATTAGAAAAAAAACAAACGATGGAATATTCCGATTAACTGTAGCAGTCACCGGATAAAGTGCCTGATATTAGAATTCATGTCATCAAAAATTTCACATCTTCCTTTTATAAGCTTACAAAAGTATGGTCTGGGAGCATTTCTTGCTTACATTAAATACTTTTAATGGACAGGTTTAGGCAGTATGGACTGTGGGAAAGGTACTCAGATTTGTATCCTAAGCATGACCTTATTTACACTACTGGCATCAGTAATTATCATCAAGATTGGTTCTTTGCTCAGGTTCCCAGGTACCCATCGCTCATCCCTTTGTGCTTCTTCTAGCCCATAAATAATTAACAGGCATGATGAGCAGCAGCAGGTTCCAATTATATTGCTGCATTGCTCAGGAACATGGGAAATCACACATATCAAGCCACAACATGGCAGATCAAATTCGAGATAGAAAATGCCACCCCGAGGACTGGAAACTATACGCTCCAAGTGGCCTTGGCATCAGCCTCCGCTTCTGAACTACAGGTACCGACGCTGCCCTTGATATTCAAATAGGATCCATCAGTTATCCATGATTGAAAGATCAGCATATCGCAAGCCTCTAATGTCATCGATCGTCGAGGAATTGTGGATTAGGAACAGCGTAAAATAAGTCGATTGGTGATGACTTATGGAAGTGTGTTAATATGTGATCATAGGTTCGGCTCAATGACAGAAGAGCCAAACGACCTCATTTCAGAACAAGGCTAATAGGAAGGGACAATGCAATTGCGCGGCATGGAATTCATGGTCTGTACTGGTTTTATAGCATTAACGTGCCAAGCCGTCTGCTTCGCCAAGGAAACAACACTGTATATCTCACTCAGTCAAGAAGCAAATCCCCTGTTGGAGGAATTATGTATGATTACATTCGTTTAGAAGGGCCTCCAGAAACGGGTCCGAGTGTAGAATGATTTTACAGATGCGCTTTTTTTCGTCATTTGTTTTTAATACTCGGCATTGTGTTTTTTCTTGGATGTTTTGCTAATTCAATAATTCAAATGTATTTTTAGATTTTTATTTGTTTACTTATTTATACTTATCCAAAGAGTAATTATTTGTGTCGGATTATACATGCTCAATCAGCCGGATTTTCATTTTACGAGGGAGGCTCCGGCCCCTCTCTGCGTCTCAAAATAAAATAAAGAAATAAACATTTCTCATTTGATTTGGTTTGATTTTAAATTAAAATAAATAATTAAATTAAAATTATTTTTTAAAAGTTTTTAAACTAAATCAAATTGAAAATATATTCAAATCAATTAATTTTGATTTAGTTTTTTTCTTTTCAAACTAATTCAAATTAAATTTATTTCAGTTCAGTTTTTTTTTTAGCTTTTTATTAACCATATTTTTTAACACTTTTATTTTTTAAACTGAACTAAAGCACTTTAACTTAAAAAATTGTATCATTGGGGTTAGATTATTCAACTCCGTAGACATTATTAATTCATGCCGTAATGACTGTGATAAAATAATAGATTAACTAGCCTTATTAGGTTTACTAATACGCATCAGAAAACAAATGACATGTGTAGTTGGAACGGGAAAATGTGTTGACAAATTAAGTAAAACACCAGAATAAGACTAAAGAGATAATGAAACTAAACGTTGTGAAAAAGGGCATCATTATCTTCAATTTAAAAGGCAGATTAACAAAGCAAAGTCCTTAATTAAAAAAGAATGCTTAAAAAAAATCATTACGTAGCAAACCCAAAATTCAAATCACCAAAAGCTACATTATCATCCATCAATATGAGCCAACTAAATAAAAAAGAAGAAGAACACATGCAATAAAAGTGAAATAGTTAGAAAGATTGGATAAGAATCAGCAAAATTCAAAAACCCAAAAGAATCCATTACATGTCCTTTAGAGAAGAGAGAGAGACCCAAATTGACACATAATTGAGAATGCATAAAGAAGAAAAAGATATATTTGAGAGATGAGAGATAAGACAGAAAGAGAGAGCGGCTGGGAATGCATTTAAGTTTAAGATTAGAAAAAAATATGTTTTTTTTTTCAAGTGCTAATCTAGTTGAACTAGGTTTGGTTTAATTAGTTTTAGATTTTAAAAACTAAAATCAAACTATATTGAAAATGTTTTCTGATTTTTTAATTAATTAATTCAGTTTTTTTATTTGAATTTTTTAATTAATTTTTTTTAGTTTTTTTGATTTAATTTAATTGATTATTTAGTTTTTTAAGAGATTCTCGAGTATTTGTTTAGGGTGGCTGGTTTCTTCTCCAGCGGCTGCTTTCCGGAGCAGTGTAGAGCTCGTGAGTGTGAGAGTCTGTCGTAACTTTTTTTTTTTTTTTAAAGGGTGTTTTATTTGAAAAAAATATTAAATTAATTATAGTATATTTTTATGGGTTTGAGGTATTAATATCAAAAATTAAAAAATTTATTTTAATATATTTTTTAAATTAAAAATATCCTGCACCATAATGCAGATTGTCATTTCAACACCGATGATCTATTGCGTCAAAAAAATTTAAACAGTCAGAGAATTTTTTTTTTTTTTTTTTTTTGGGTGCAGAGGAGCTCGACAACTAGCTTGGACAACCTTTTAGTTCATAAACTTGGCAAGGCTTTAAGCCTATCATCGGGCTCGACCCAATTAAGAACCTAGCCCCAAATATGCATACAACACACACAGTACAAGATTTGATCTGATTTAAGATTTGGATAATAAAACAGCTAGTCAACATGCAAGATGTTAGGTCAACTCATGAATGGGTGAATCAATTCAATTTTTTTACCAAAATAAAGTCATTTCAATTTACAAAGAAATCCAAAAGACATCATTTTGATAAAAACCTAGTTTGAAATGGAATTTGGCCTGTGCCAAATTCCAGATGAATGAATCGCTAAGTTGACATATCGGAGGCTCAAGACAGGTCGAGTTTTATTACTGTATACATCATTTTCTTAGGCTCAAGACAATTCTAGTATGCCCACACACCACAAGAGGGAAAATGAAAATAAAAACGACAAAACTATTAGTACTCTCCACACAATACAACACATGGCAGAGACTAGAAAATTACATCCAGCAGGAGCTGTTCTCCTTATAATCAACCTTCTCATGGCTTCACGTATCTCTCTCTCCCGCTCCATCCTGCTCCTCCAACGCACAAACAACCACTTCCCTTATTCCCATTTTACCCCCAAACGTTTTCCCAAATCTTATCCTTGCCCTCTCTGGTCTTCGTCCTTCTCCTTGTGCCTCCAAACACTTCACAAATCATCAACCACAACAGCAACAACCCCTCCCTCTATCTCTAACTGCTACTCTTCAATTTCAATGGACCCTGTTGCTGATGAGGCCAATCCTTTACTGCAAGACTTTGAATTCCCTCCTTTTGATGTTGTTGAGGCCAAACATGTTCGACCTGGGATTCGTGCTCTCCTAAAGAACCTCGTATGTTCTTGTCTTTATATGTTATTGTTCTTGACGTTTTCGTTTCTGGGTTTGCTTTAATTATTCCTTGCTAACTTTTTGTATTCTGGTCTTTGTGCTCCCAAGTAGAAATCTTTTGTTAGTTCCAGTTTATGGGTTGATCAAAGTTTGATCGTTTTGGTCTGTGATGGTTCTTGCTGATGTTTTTGTAGGAGAGTGATTTGGAGGAATTGGAGAGAACAGTGGAGCCATCATGGCCAAAATTGGTAGAGCCATTGGAGAAGATTGTAGATCAGTTGACTGTTGTTTGGGGTATGATAAATCATCTTAAGGCTGTTAAAGACTCACCTGAACTCCGCGCTGCTATCGAAGAAGTTCAGGTAAACTGTTATCTTCTCATGCTCTATGCACTTGAATTCTAATATATGATTCAAAATTTTTCTTTGATTAAAAGTTCGTTTTAATTCTGCATTAATTTGTTTATCGCCCTTCTTGTGAATTTGTGCGCTGCATTGCCCCTTTGTGCTCACAGCTTTTAGCTTTTGTCTACAGCCCGAAAAGGTGAAATTTCAGCTAAGGCTGGGACAAAGTAAACCTATATATAATGCATTTAAGGCCATCCAAGATTCTCCTCAATGGCCATCACTAAGTGATGCTCGGAAACGTATAGTGGAATGTAAGTATCTTAAACTTCTCTTGTTGTCTGGAATATTATTATGTCCTTTTATGTTTTTCGTTAACCTAATTCTTGGTTTTTCTCTAGCTGTCTGGTTTTGTTACCCTGTGACTTCAGTCTACCAGTTTCGTTGGTTTGCTGAATTTTTCTGGTGTCATGACCATAAACAAGTTTAGTTGCTGGATCACTCTTGATTACTGTCAGCAGCATTAAACTGGCGGGGTTGGGACCACTAGAATAGGCCTTACCTTATAATCTTTTATTGAAAGAGGGAAAGGAGTCCTTTGAAGGGGTTGTTTTGGATGTTGTAGCAATGTTCTTGTTAAGTTTGGATGGAGTTGCATTGCACCTGGACTGCATCCATTTACATGATTTTGTGATGCCTTTCTCTTGTATCAAATGAGTTGATAACTAGCTCCCATCGACCAAGGCAGGTTTGCATGATCTGGTTTTCATATTTGGATCATTGTAAATGATGCAACTTTAACTATTTGATTATTTGGTCTTTGGGGGCATGCCTATCAGAGAAGAAAAGAAATGGGTGTGTGTTATCTTTGCAGTTGTTGGTAGATAGGAGATGTTTCTATACCTCTAAGGCCACCAGATGCAATTTTATGGCAGCAAGCACCTCTACACTGAATAGTCATACAAGGATTACGCTGATTGCTGAGAATGATATGAGCTTGAAACATAGAAGGAGGGAGGAAAAAAAATTATAAAATCTTATTAATCGTATTTATTTCCACTGATATTGGTCATTGTGACTTGAATGGATGTGGAAAGTGCTTTTAATGGTTGCATATTTCATGAAATCCTGTTGATATGCTGGTGTCATGGAACCCCATCAGTTACTAGTGTACCCTTCAACAAATTTCAGATTACTTCTTACCGACCAGATGTTCTCTGTCGTGCGCTAGGGTTATCACTTACCAAATAAATGCTATATCATTTGCAGTTTCCTTGCTTCCTATTTAATTCTTGTGACATGATCATTTGAGATTACACCTAAGCTATCTTACATGTCTGATGGCTTTTATATTTTTATGAATACAGCCCAAATAAAAGAAGGGGTTCTTAATGGTGTTGCTCTTGATGATGATAAAAGAGAGCAGTTCAACAAAATTGAACAGGTGCTTTTATATTAACAATTTTCTTTTGAAAGACAGAGCTGTCTTCTATTCCTTCCTGGGACACTTGGTTATGTGCATATGCTACCAAGCACACTCTTAAGTTAAATGACAACTACTGTTCAGTGCATGTCATAGTTTTGCATTGCTCATTGCTTGCTTCTCAATTAACTGTTTAATTTGCAGGAACTGGAAAGACTATCCCAAAAATTTGGGGAGAACGTACTGGATGCCACAAAGAAGTTTGAAAAAATCATAACAGATAAGAAAGATATAGAAGGATTGCCTGCTACCTCACTTGGTTTGGCTGCGCAGATTGCAGTATCTAAGGTACTGCATGTCATTATCACTGCAAGTTGGTTTCATTTATCAAGTCTAATAAACTGTTTTCTATTATATATTATCGTATCAGGGGCATACAGATGCATCTGCTGAGAAGGGACCGTGGATAATTACATTGGATGCCCCAAGTTTTATGTCTGTCATGCAACATGCAAGAAATCGTGGTTTACGTGAAGAAATCTACCGTGCATATGTAACTCGAGCTTCAAGTGGTGATCTGAATAATACAGCAATTATTGATGAAATATTGAAGCTTAGGCTTGAAAAGGCTAAGCTCCTTGGCTACAACAACTACACTGAGGTATGATTCATTATTATGTTAAGGCTCAAAGCTACTTTTGATATGCTGATTCAATTATTTATAACAGGTAAGCATGGCAACCAAGATGGCTACTGTCGAGAAAGCAGAAGAGCTACTAGAAAAGCTGCGCGCAGCTTCTTGGAATGCTGCTGTTCAAGGTAACAGATTATATTTCTCGGGACTGTAGTGGCATCACCTTTTTGCAATGCTTTTGAAGGTTAAGTGAAACTTTGTTTGTCAAGAGTTTTGCTTGTTTGTGACTTCTTCTCTTGAAAAGTCGTGTTTTTATTTTCTTTGCAGCTTTTTAATATGAAAAATCTGCATTTACTAAAATGTCATCGTTGCTCTGGTATGCTGTTGTCTGTTTGTGATATCTGTGGTTGAACTAAACTACGGGGTTAGTATATTCTTAAAAAAATGCATATTCCAGCACACCTTGCCCTTTTCAACCTCTCAAAATTTCCCACTTCATCTCTTTTAGTAATATCACATGCTATATGTGGCACTGCAAACTTACCCTCTTTTTGCATGTGTAAGTGGGCTGCTTGAAGATTTTCAGTTATAATAGCATCTCGATTTAGGTAGGCTTCTATCAATTGTAGGATCTGCCTCCTTCAAAACCTGGAACTTCAAAACTCTTTCAGTAATATCACTTGCTATATCTCGTGGTTCAAACTTGCTCTCTTCTTGGCATTGGTAATTGGGCTAGTTGAAGATTTTCAGGTGTACTAGCATCTTGAATTTGTGGTAGAGTTGTACTAGTGTTTGTTTCAATGGGTGCTTTGCCTTGTACAATTTTTGACAGCCACTCAGTGCTTGCATTGCATGAAGACATTAGTTTGCTAGATATTACATAAATATCTCAATTTTCAAACATCACATCACTATAAATCAGTTTGGATTGTTTTGTTGTCTTCTTCAGATTCTCGCAACTAGATTATTTCTTTGTAGATACAGAAGACCTTGAAATCATTATGATGGTTTCTTTGTCTGCTTCAACATCTAACAACTAGATCCTTTCTTTGATCTTTGTAGATATGGAAGACCTTAAAATTTTCTCCAAAAATCAAGGTGCAATGGAAGCAAATGATTTAACTCACTGGGATACAAGCTTCTGGGCTGAGAGGCTGCGTGAGTCAAAATATGATATCAATGAGGTCGGTTCCCTCTCCCTCCCTCCCTCCCTCCCTCTCTCTCCATCTATATTCTCACTCTTTGCTTATAATGTGGGATGGTTTTGATTTAAGCATGTCACAGGTTTGGTATGTCAAACTATGATTTATGTTTGTTCTATAAGCATTTTCTCTCAAATTCACCTGGCTCTATAAAATTGACATGTTCCTCCAATGATAAATTATTAGTATGCTACTCATCCACCTGTATACGCTTGTTTTTGGTTGGGGGCATTTAGTACATTTTGTTTTGTAAAAGGTCCATTAGCTTTTATATTTATGCTGATTTTTGTATACTTAATCATGGTTAAAGGTGGGTTAGGAACTGATTTAATTCTTGTTGTCGAAGAAAGAAGAGAGTGATATAATTGATAAGAAACTCCATGTAGATATAATTCTTTTTCTTTGATTGCGAAATCCATTACTGCTGTCTTTAAATGAGTTCTTTCCTTTCACTTCATGGTACTAAAGACTGGATGTGTGAGTGTTAATGTTGTGCACCTAGGTTTAAATTTCATCAATTGTTGTTACACAAGGCCAGTCAACAGGCTTTAAGACCACTACTACATGCTTATAACCTGTTGCATAATGGAGAATATGGCTGCTACCATGATGCAGCGCGTACAACTCTATGACCGTAATTGCCATAGCATTTGTGTGATAAGCGTTGCGGATGATTATCTTCAATGCTCTAATGCCTCACCTTCTATTGTTTGCTTCATCTACTTGCCTTATTCTTTCTGTAATATATATTTCTGTCTGAAAATGCTTTGTATCTCTTGGTTTATATTCTGCAGGAAGAACTACGTCCATTTTTTTCATTGCCAAAGGTTATGGATGGCCTTTTCAACCTTGCAAAGACTATTTTTGGAATTGATATCGAACCGGCTGATGGTCTTGCTCCGGTGATCTATTTCATTAACTTCATTTTACACTGCTTTTCTGTTTGTGAAGGAGCTTATTTAGTTTAAGCTCTATCAATAACCATTTGTTGTGTGATAGGTTTGGAATAGTGATGTTAAATTTTACTGCGTCAAAGATTCCTTGGGCAGTCCAATTGCATACTTCTATTTTGATCCATATTCTCGTCCATCTGAGAAACGGGGTGGTGCATGGATGGATGAGGTAGTTTCTCGAAGTCGTGTTTTGTCACCCAATGGTACTGCTCCAAGGTTGCCAATTGCCCACATGGTGTGCAACCAAACACCGCCAGTTGGGGACAAACCAAGCCTGATGACATTTCGGGAGGTAAGTTAGCATTGATTTTTAGATCAGGGACATGGTTGTTCTCTGTAGAAACCTACACAAGTTTCAGACACAATAACTCAAAATATCGGTGTAATGGTGCAACAACATGTGTATATTTTCCTTCACATAAATGAAACGGAAAACATGTCTAACCATCACATACCTGGCTTTCATGGAATGAAGAATTTTATATCATTATACTGCATTGATTTGGTTGATTATTATGGAGTTGTGTCTTACGAAAGGGAAGTTAGGTGCTGTTTTAGAAAGAAAGGTATATCATGCAATTTACTAATGGGAATGGATATTGCAGTGAGTGGTGTGGTTTTATATATTATATAACCTAGATATGGGGGTTGATGACACTTTTTGCAGGTTGAGACAGTATTCCATGAATTTGGTCACGCCCTCCAGCATATGCTAACCAAGCAGGATGAGGGTCTTGTTGCTGGTATCCGGGGTATAGAGTGGGATGCTGTTGAATTACCCTCCCAGTTCATGGAAAATTGGTGTTATCACAGGTAACATAATGTGAACCTCAGTGGAGATTGATCTTCCATAGCATTGGTAGTATAATTCTTTCAAACAGCTTTGTGGAAAGAAAAAGGATTAATTGCTGTGAGTACAAGGTTCATGATTATGAATATAGCTCTTATGCTTCCTTTTTATTTCATTCCTTACTATGGATAAACGCTCTTTGGCTACAGCAGTCTGGTTTGTTTCTTATAGCTTCTTTCTCTTCACTCACATAGCAAGACATTGGAATTGTGGTTTTCCAATGACAAGTGCTATGATGTAACTTTATTTATAAATTACTCATTTGTTCTATCATGGAGATTTGGATTTATATAAATGTTCTTGAAGGATCTCATCTATTTAGATAGTATCAATTGCAAATTTACACAACGTGTATGTATTTACTTGTGTTGCTGCAGGGAAACTTTGATGGGCATCGCAAAGCACTATGAAACTGGGGAAAGTCTCCCAGAAGAAGTGTACTTGAAGCTTCTTGCTGCAAGGACTTTTCGAGCAGGGTCCTTTAGTCTTCGTCAGGTAATTAGTTTATAATGGTGCTTTTCCATTGTTTTCCTTTTGCAATTTTTTGGCATTAAGTTTTTGTATATGCTACTTTCATTTTGTATTGTCAGTAGTCATCTGAGGATAGTGCCTTTCTTACTAGATTTTTCTTTCTATGTCAGGTCTCTCATTTCCTTTTTCCAGTTTCAAGATTGTAGAGATACTTATTTCCGTTACCATTACACAATTATCATGTATATCACATTAAGGACGGTCAGTTTTTACACCTTATATTCTAAGTCCATGAGAAAACCATAAATGGAGCTGCGTGCCTTTTTTGTTATATTTTTAGGCAACTTTTCCTCTTTCCTGGCACCATTCAAATTCTACAAGAAGTCCAACTCCTCACCTCCACTGTGCTGATCTACTCACTGTTCACTAGCTTCATCAAGGCATAAGGGCAAATCACATTCCTTTTCCTTTCTTAATTGTCACAAATTTCAGTTGTAAAGATTCTAATGGCTTTGAAACTGCAACTTGAGAACTTGCAGGTTCAAAGTTCTTTTTTGAGCTTAAAATCACCTCGGTATCGTCTTTCAACAAAAACATAGAGAAGCTTGAGAAAAACACAATGGAAGTGAATCATTGGGTCTTCAAAACTTGAGCATGCCATTGTTGAATTTCTTTTTAAAATTCAACAAACAAAAGATTGAGAAATTTCAACTGGTTTTTTGGTAAAAGAAAAAAAACCTGGCTTTCTTTATGTTCCTCTCCCTGGTGCCATTGTCTCTATTGTAAGATTTTTGTGTAGTCTGTGACTGGGATTTACTGGCGGACACAGCAAGGGGAAACACCATGGACTTTCTTTTTTCCTCTTTCTCCTTTCATAAAATGGGGGTGAGGAAAGAACTTGATATCAGGACTTAGAGAGAGAGGGTGTCCATTAAAAACTTTTTTAAAAATGTTGCGTGGAACCCATTTAACATTTTTGTGGATTTAGAAGATAGGATCATGGAAACAGACCCCTCTCATCACATTATATATGGTTTCTAATTTTCCACATTTTTGAGTGAAAATGTTATGTTTGAGAAACGCTTACTGTATTTTGCATAGTTTAGTTTTTGGAATGCATGCTCACTCGCATTTTATTTTCAGATAAAATTTGCAAGTTTAGATTTGGAGTTGCATACTAAATATATACCAGGTGCGTTGGAGTCTATATATGATGTTGACCAAAGGGTCTCTAAAAGGACACAAGTGATCCCTCCTTTGCCAGAAGATAGATTCCTCTGCGGTTTCAGTCATATTTTTGCAGGTTTGCTTGACTGTAATGTTTATTTGGATTTCTCAGTTTTTTAACTTGGCTTCATCCTTCCCCTTTTGCATTCCCTTAATTTTTATTCCTTTTGTGAATATTAGGCGGTTATGCAGCTGGATACTACAGTTACAAGGTATGTGTCAAAATACTTGTACACTTGCACACAATACCTGCAGTTAAAGTTGAAAAGAATGTTGCAATGTTAGTTATGCTAATAGTAGTCCAAATCATTGTTAGTTAAGAAAATTGAATATCTTAGAAGTTTTCTCCCTCGGCTTTTATATGATTGTCTTGTAGGCTCTCCATATGTGACTTGAATTTTAGCCTTCTATAGGTCCAAAGTCTGGCTTGAGCTTGCACAATTCTCTGTTTTCTTCCATGTTTCTGACACACAAAGAAAATGAAGAAGTTTGACTGCAATTTATTTTCTGTTTCCTCTCCTCGTTTTGTCACTCTATGGCATGATATTTAAAGGCAATTCTTTTTTGCAGTGGGCTGAGGTATTATCTGCTGATGCTTTCTCAGCCTTTGAGGATGCTGGATTGGATAACCACAAGGTATGGATAAAGGGCTGTCCAACTGACCTTTGTAGCCATGCCACTGATCTTTTACTTTTAATTTTCCATCTTTGATTTGTGTGCATTGATTATAGAAATTCTCTCTGTACATTGCACTTGATTATTCATTCATGCATCCTCATGGTGGGTTGTAATCTGTGTCAAGATTAATTGGAGTGTTTGAACTCTTCCTGACGGGTCCTTCCTGGAGCTCACCGATCATAATATCTCTATTTCATCTCATCGATCTAGGAGTTGACTAAGAATCCGGCCTCAAAATCATAATTGATCCTTCTGATAAATAGCAATGATTTTTGGTTGGGGATATTGATGAAATGGGTTTTGACATTAAAATTCCATGTGGGATTTGAGATGGGATTCCTAGCCTCTTTAAGTTTGAAATTGTATCTCTAGTTCCAAGAATTCTTCCATATCAATGCCTTTAGTTGGAGTTTGTTACGTCATAATGAGTGCTATACTATGATAATAGGAACCCAATACTGACATGACAATTTATTAAAAAAACAAGGGCTTTTTTCTTTTTTCACATTTGCATTTGGTGCAAGTATAGCTTGGAATAACGAAGCTCTGTGATGCAACAGGCTGTAAAAGAAACAGGGCACAAGTTCCGGGAAACCATTCTTGCTCTTGGAGGTGGAAAAGCGCCACTAGAGGTTAGATAGTAAAAACTATTTCCCTGCTGAATTTCCTTTACTTATGCTCCCTCTCTTCACAAGCTGTCAGTAAGATAACTTCTGTGTGGTTTTGCTCTCTTATTCTATCCTCTCCTTTTGATACAAACTCAATTCTTGGCCTGCATTTGCGCTGGTTTATCCAGTTTAACTATAAACCTTTGAAGTTTTTGGCCTGAAAAAAAGAAGAACATAACTGTTAGCTCAATCACATCATCCAAAAACTTGAAAGCCAATAATTCCAGCAATTAGGATGTTCAAACGTTCCTCGCTAATTATTCCCATCTTCTTGAACTTGACTTTCCTTGTTTTGAAACGTCCAGGTTTTTGTTGAGTTCCGAGGGCGTGAACCTTCGCCAGAGGCACTGCTCAGGCACAATGGCTTGTTATCAGTGACAACCTCTGCATAAGTCACATTTTTCATGCCAGATGGTATCCGGGTTGCTGTTCTTCAAATTGACTGGCAAAACTATATCTGGTTCCTGAGGGATATTCTTGTCTTCAAAATCCAGGCCCTTTTTATCTCATTCAGTAGATCATTATTGCACAATGAACCTGGTAAATGATTTTACTCAAGTAGTAATGATTCTCCTTTCAAACACCTCTTAAGATGATTCTTGAGATGTTTATTTTTTGGTTGCTTTTCTTTGCCTTTTTCTAATGGCTTTTGTTCATGAAATGGAACGTTGCAATGGACGTAGATAATCAGATCAGAGAGCAATCTAACCTTAAAATAACTTGCATTTGTTTTTCGAGAGGAATTGGGAGAAGGATGAATAAAAATAAAGGAATCATTAGGAATATTTATCCTTTGACAATATGGATAAAGACTCGACGAAGGGACTTTTCAATCCTCTCTCTAAATGGATAGCACATTATTCTTTCCTTCTTTTTTATTTAATTCAATCTACTCTTCCTTCTATCTATCTTTGGTGACAAACATGGTTAAATCTTAATTATCTAAACTACTTAAATAAATAAATAATTCATAATAAACAAGTAGGAAGAAAGAACTTAATTACTTAAGAAGGTGCTAGTTAATGAACTTGTCCTCTATAACTAAATTTAAATTTAAATTCATGCATGATTGAGCTCTGAACACATTGAAGCTTGAAAGGAAAGAAAAATGAAATCTAATAATGAGGGCTTGCCTTGAAAGAAAGAAAAGATTGGGTGTTCGTTAGGGAGTTAAACCTAAGGAAAGAAATGAGAATTAAAGGCCACAATTACAAAAACTGACCCCATTTTAGGTGGATATGGGGAAGGGACTCAGCAAAAAGCTGCATTAAAAATAAACAAAGGGTAAGCTACATTTTTTTCCCTTATAGATTCATTAGTGTTTCACTTTTATATCTATAGTTTAAAGCTTTTTAATATAACCCCTATAGTTCTCCAGAAAGTTTCAATTTCCCCCTTAACTAGCTAACAAAAAAGCTATTTTTCTTCTTCTTCTTTTTCTCATTGTTTTTCTTACTTTTCTCTCGAATTCACATTTATGTTGTAAAAATTACAAATAAAAAAACTCAAAATTAAATTTTAAAAATAAATTATTTATTTCACACTAGGACTTTTATAATATCCCACTTGATAAATTCAATTTAATAAATTAACCAAGAAAACTCATTATTTATAATCTGACTCAAATCAAATATTAAATTAAACCAGAAAAAATATTGATCTAGTAAAATCTAATTAGCTCGATTAGATTGATCATATAATTAAGCCAATCTTAACTAAATCAACTTCAATAAAAAATTTAAAAATAAAAATGATTGACTCTATAAACGATGAGAGAATTAATCCGATGCTCCAAGCATTTTTCTGGACTAGTCCGAAGCCAGGTTTGTCAACTATGTAGAACTGCAGAAGGCTACGAGAATATATATATATATATATATATATATTGAAATTGATAAATCATAAGTGTAGAAGTGAAACATTGGTGAACTTATAGGGACAAAGTTGAAAAAACAAATGAATAACCGTATATATAATAAGTTGGAGACGGGTATGTCGATAAGATTCAGATCTGGAGAAAAAAAGAGAGAGAGAAGAAATGGCGAGAGCAGGTGGAGGAGGAGGAGGCGGAGGAGGGATAACAAACGCGGTGAACGTAGGGATAGCAGTACAAGCAGATTGGGAGAACAGAGAATTCATATCTCACATATCTCTCAACATCCGTCGTCTCTTCGATTTCCTCATCCAATTTGAGTCCACCACCAAGTCCAAATTGTCTTCTCTCAATCTCAAGCTTGATACTTTGGAGCGTCGTTTACAGCTTCTCGAACTCCAAGTTTCCACGGCCACTTCAAATCCTTCTCTTTTCACTTCCACCACTACCACCACCGCTTGATCTCTGTTTTTTTTTTCCCATTGGGTTTCTCTTACTGTAATAATCAACTACTATTTTTTTTTCTGGGTGTTATTTATCAGTTTCTTGTATGTTTATTGTTCATTTTCTTTGATATTAGCTTAGGGTTGATACCGCTGAAGATTCTGCTCAGATATTGATAAAGATGTGATCAATGCTTTGAATATGAAGCTGAAGGTGGAATTATTGGTTTCCTCTTAGGTTGTCTTGTTAAGGATCGATGATTACCAACTCAATGACTACCCACTGTTGAAAAAGGTTGAAGCTTTATCACTAATGCTTGTGTTTTTTGCTTGATGGATTTGGATTTTGCCCTTTTTATTTATTTATTTATTCGGTCAGAATTGCTAAAAAAAAAAATCAATTTGATACTTATAAATTATCTAGAAAAACATCAGTTTGATGCATGCTCTTAAGAAAAAAGGCACCACCCCAACAGCAATGCCAAATGATTCTTTAGTTTATCCCTGTTGTCATGCATTGGTTTTGTGTCTGCTCTGGCTAGAGTTGCTGGCTGCTCCTTGTTATTTTGGTTTGTATTTTGTGGTAGTGGGTCTGTTTATGTCTCTTGATGTTGGTTTCAGTTCTTCTGATGGAGGATTTTCATGTTTTTGCTTTTGAATCCTCTGTTGTATCTTCGTGGCTGCTTGCCTCTTTGCTCCCAAGGTGTTTGATGAATTTAACTTGCCGGAGCTCTTTAGCAGCTAGCTCTTCCTGATTAGTATCTATGGGGTTGATTTATACGTTAGAGTAATGTCGCACCCGACATCGCGGCGGCCTTAAAAATTCTAATGGAATGGGCCTTAAAAATTCTAATGGAATGAAAAGAATAGATTTCTGGCATCCTATTCTTTGATGGTGAATGATCTTTGTTTAAGGAGTCGCCACCTAGTATTATGGTTACTAGGAACCCTAACTGGTCAACAAAGATTCTATGGTTCGAGACTGATTACGCAAAAGAGAAGATATTATCACCCCTTTTAGCGTCCTGCCTAAGGCAGACTACATTGCTGACTTTGTCAATAATTGCTAATGTTTTGTTGGTTTATGCTATGGTGGTTTTGCGTGTAATATTCCTGACTCTGGCGTCAGTGAATATTTAACTACAGATATTTCCAACTCTGGCGTTGGTAAATATCACGTAGCTATAAAAACAAAATAAATTTAAATCAGTTATTTTTTTATTCCTGACTCTAGCGTCAGTGAATAAACAAATCAAATAAATTTATTTTTATGCATCACACAAAAAATAAAATAAATTTAAATCATATATTTTTTTTTATTCCTGACTTTAGCGTCAGTGAATAAACAAATCAAATAAATTTATTTTTTACACATCACAAAAAAAATAAAATAAATTTAAATCAGTTATTTTTTTATTCCTGACTCTGGCATCAGTGAATAAACAAATTAAATAAATTTATTTTTACGCATCACATAAAAAATAAAATAAATTTAAATCAGTTATTTTTATTCTCGACTCTGACGTCAGTGAACAAATGAAAAAAAAAATAAACTTATGCATGTACATATTTTTTTTATTTTTTTCTAGCTAAATAAAATAAAATAATGAATAAAAAATAATATAAATTTAAACCGGTATTTTTATTCCTGACTCTGCGTCAGTGAATAAACCAATAAATTTACATTATTTTTTATTTTATTTTTGCACTTTGAAATATTTTATTGTTTACTTTTTTATTTTTTTTATTTTTTCTATTTTCGGGCTGGGTTGGGCCCAGCCCAGTATGTATCTTATTTTTTGGCTGGGCCCAGCTTAGCCCATATGGCTGGGGGTTGCCCAGCTAGCCTGCCCCGGCCACTGGCCCAAGCCCGTGGCCTGGCTGGGCTTCAGCCAGCAGGAGGCACGCGTGGAGTGTCCACGCGTGCATGCACTGGGCGAAGGTAATTAATTACCTTCGCCAGTGCACTGCTCCTCATTTTAGTGAATTAAAGAAAACGAAAGGAGCAAGAATAGCTTACCTGGGCGCAGGGAAGCAGAGACGCGGCGTTGGAGGACTTCGGGTCGTGCTTCCTTCCTCCGATTTTGTTCCCTTCATCTTCTGTTTCCAATCCTCTTCTCTCCTGCTCTTTCTCTCTCTCTCTCTCTCTCTTGGTTCTCCACTCGTGGCCTCCTCTGTTTCTTTGGTGCTGAAGCTTGATGAAGAAGACGATGGCGAAGGCGTCCTCTGGTCAATGCTTTTGTTTTTATTCTTTGGTTTTCGGGTCCTTATTCTCTGGTTTTTCTCTTCTTTCCTGGCCTCCCTTGTTTCGGTTCACGCTCTACCTCTCAGTTTTCTATGGTTCTCACTGCCTGGGTTTCTTCTTTATTCGATGTTCTTATGCTTGTGTTTCTCCCTCTCAGTTCTGCCCTTTTTTAACTCTAACGATGAAGGTGAAGCTGGGGTCTCCTCGTTGTTTTTTTTCTCTCTCCTATTTGCTCTCTTTTTTATGCCCCTTTTATTTTCTTTTCTGTTTTCGTCTTTCTTTCTCCCCTTTTTTCTTTATTTTTGACATCGGTATTTATAGTGTCAGAGTCCCTTTATGTGTGAAAAATCAAGTTTTAATCAAACTCATTTTCTTTTTTGAAGTTCGAATTAGAATCAAATTCAAAAGCAGACAACTATCATTATCTTGAGAATTATCTTGAACAAGGTAAGGATTATCTTGAAGTAGTTAAGGATTATCTTGAAAAAGGTAAGGATTATCTTGAAGAAGATAAGGATTATTTTGAGGATAAGACTATAATGACAAAGGGACATTGTAATCCTTAATTTTTGCAGAAGTTGACAAATCATATTTTTTATCGAAATAAATCTCTGATCTTTTAATTTTTTATTTTAAACCTTGTAAAAATTAAATTAAAAGCCCAATGGCCAAAATTGAGTTATGACAAGTACTGTTTTCATTATGCTTGGGCTGTTTAGGTTGACAAGAATGCTACTGCCACCTCCACCACTCTCCACGTTGCCTCAGCATGTTACGCACTCTTCATGCCAGGATCCACAATTTCATCAGTACTTGGCTCCTTCATGCAAGGCTTCGCCTGCAGGAAAGTGATTTCTTTGGTTTACATGGAAATTCAGGCAGATATGCTAGTGATACAAGATTGATATAGACAAGAGAGGCACCACAGCCATCGAAGTTTTGAAAACGAGAAGTTAAGCTCGACCTAAAAGACATACTTAGGTACAGTTTGTTTTTGGTTTTAAAAGTATTTTAAAAAAAAAATAGATAAACGGACTCTTATTCGACTAAGCTCTACTCATTTCGTAGCCTGTGCACGTTGTGAGTCTCTTGGCCACTTGGGATTTCAAGCAAAGCCACCCCAAAGCAAAAGACTTCACTTTTTGCAAAACATGTTGTGTTGAGTAATACCTGAATGATGGAGTTATAAACTAGGATTCAGCCAAAGATGGTCTTCGGCTTACGTATGATACAACAAATCGATTTAAAAAAAAAAAGAGTTTAAATTGAATCAAACTAATTAGTTGATGCAAACAAGAATATAACAAACTAGAAAAACAAAACATTCTATCTGTCAACAATATTTTTAGTTTTTCTACCAACGAAACCAATCTATAGTGAGTAGAAGATTTAAAAATCTACTTCACAAATTTTATTTGAAATAAGAGAATATCAATTTTGATCCTATCAATTTCAAAATTCTCTTTAAGCACCAGTACACCAATAAGGCATGTTGTTCGCAATATATTTCATTAAAAATTGCCTCAAGAATCGCTTTTAAATTTGTTTTTTTATAGACATTATAAAAAAAAATACATTAAAATTTTTTTTTTCAACATCATCCTGATTTCAATTCATAAATAAAATAGAATCATCTTTCAATTTTAATATTATATTTATCTTAATCAAGAAATTATTTTATTTACTCATGCTTTTAAAACAGGTTCTCAAAATTAATCATATATATGTAATTATTTTTTTCATCATTATCCAACTGACAAGTTAATTTTGCAACTTGTATCTACGTATCTTTTATCCCTTTATCAAGAGGAATCTTCTCATCATCTTCTACACAAGCATACCTTGTTTTACTATCTTCTTTAAGTCATATTGTTATTTCAACAGAATAAATAAATAACTATTAGGATTTTTGAGTTCCGATATCAACTTACATAGATAGAAATTCAAATAAAAAGAGAGCAAACTAAATAGATAGAATTGAAGTCGAATAGGGTTGTCACATAAAATCACAATTTATAATTTTATTGCTAAATATTTCTCTTCAAATAGTATACCTCACTAAAAAACCTACAACTCCTTAAATAAACTCAAAAACTAACCTAAACAAACTACAAAACTTGAGAATAAAGGAAAAAAACATTAAAATTCCAAAACAAATTAGAAAAAATAAAATCATTAAGCATGCTATTTAATTTTCTAAACTAAATAGAAAAACAACTAAGAAAACCAACAACTTTTTCAAAAACAAAATCCTAATGCATCATTAGTTCAGTTAAGATTTGCATTTTTTAAAACCCGATAAGTCCAATCTAATTCATGGGTTCTTTAGTTGTGCTATTTTTATAATAGACTTTTAATTTTTAGTGGGTTTTTTTCAATTTATTTTGGTTGGGTTGTTTTGATTTTAGTTTCTAAAATCAAAATTGAATTTAATCTTTGTTTTAAATCTTATAATAAAAAAAAAACAGTTTGGTTAATTTCATATCAATTTTTTACAAATATTTTAAATAATGCGGTTAATTTTCTCAATAGTCCGCATAAGCTACAAAAACTTGTAATAAATGTTGAACAATCTAAGATATCTGTTTCAACAGGTCCTTTGATAGTTCCATTCTTAACAAGATTTTATGCCTTATTCAATCCCCACTTAATTAACCAAAATGCCCTTCATATCGTGTCAAAAACAAAACTCAAAAATAATAATAAAAAAAAAAGGCAGAATAAGATTAAGGTTCTTAGCCATCTCTCTCTCTTCAAGGCCCAAAAATCAGGCATCCGCTTGCTGCCTATTTTTTCACTGGACTCGTTGCCGATCAATCCACCGATCTTTTCACTCAGCTACCGATTAATTGCTTATTCTTCTTGAATTAATCTTCATTCCCGATTAATTCGCGAGGAATTAAGAAGACTATCTAGATGGCGATCCTTTACCGATTAATTCCCGAATATATTCCCGATCAAATGCGGAGTAACATCTCAGATGACGATTGTTTTCCGATCTTTTGGCGATGATTCGAAATTAGTCGCCGCACAGATCCTTTTATATTCCGATTTATTGCCCGATCATCTATATTGCCGAGTTATTTCCGATTGTTTCCAAAACATGCCGATTAATTTCAGATTTTTTATGCATTCATTCACCTTATCCCCCCTACCTCCGGAGAAACACCACTGTCTCCTTCTTGAGGAGCATTCTTTGAGAAGCCGAAGTCTGTCACCTTGGCATTCATGCTATGATCTGAGGATGCTGCTTGATTTGACATCTCTATGTATAATGCAACCCCAAGCAAATGTGTGAATATATTTTTGCAACCTTTTGCCAGTATGAAATACAGTATATCAAAAGTTTTTCTACGTAGCTTCTGTTTTCGGTATGATAAGTTACGAGGTACTTTAGTGAAAAAGGCTGAATACCCCAATATAACTTGCCTCGAGTAGCACCGAGAGCAATAGAGGGTCTGGTTGGCCAGGCAAGAGTTTTTCTCCTCGCTGCTTCTCCTGTCAAGGGACCAGTAGTTGTTAAGAAGAGATCCAGGTCAAAACAGTTTTTTCTTCTGGTTTAAAGTACCATAGAGGAGAACTTGTCGAGAGCCATTGGACAAAAATGGATAAACGAGAATTTGTTGATCACTTTCACAACATTAACCAAGAATAGGCAACAGGTTCTCATGCCCAAAAGACATCGACAATGAATACCAGTTGTGGAGTAGACATTAAATTGAAACAAGAGCCATAGTTGCAGACTTCACTGGATTGTGTCAATACATGAACCTTCTATTTAGATATGATGAGACCAGGGAATATTGAAGAGATGTTATTTGGCAAAATCAGTAGCATTAAAATTTGGTGAAAAGAGAGTAAGAAGATAATACTTTTGATATTTCTATGAGAAATGCTGAGTTTCTGTATGGATAATAGAAGATTGCGAGTGCAATGTCTTTCTCATTCACGAATTCCACAGTTGCTTGAGTTGAAGTAGATGGCAGGACCTTCATTGCCACTTCCTGCCATTTTACCAGTACATCTTACACCGGATATATTTCCTTGTGCATATTAAGAGAAGAGAAAAGGTTGCCTATATGTTCGCAACTAAGAAAACATGTACATGTACTTTCTTCCCAGCATAGGTGGTCAGCATAAAGATGGTATAGGCAGCATAACCGATGCTATTTCCAGTGTTTCCTGTGTCAACTCCGTTAAACCAATGTCAAAACACCAGAAGCTTTTCCCTGTAGATACTCTAAATCCCCTAAGAGCCTCAGTTCAAGCTTTGAAATGTATCGTTATCCATGACGATGCAAACTTAAAAGATAAAAGTTGACTGTTCGCATAGTTAATATCGAAGGATTACTGAAACAAGATAATCATACACATCCAAAAAAGTTCCCTATTCGTCATTGATTGATTTTATTAGGTTCTTGAATGGTAGAACCTTGGTAAGAATAATCAGACTATCATTGGATTTTCTCTTTATTGACATGTGAAAGACCCTGAAGATCCTGGTTAAACGCTTCATCAATGTTTGAAAGATTTGTTTTTAGCTAATATGCTTTTCAGTTTTCCACCTCGTAAAAGACACGCTGACAGAAAGTTAGTTTCTGGTTTAAAATAATTTTTCATGTCTCACCAAGTTTTACCCCAAGCTTAATAGCCTTCTGAATTTTTTCTACTTGTCTAAATAAGAAAGCATGCCAGAAAACTATGCACTGGGCAGAAATTTATTTCAGGGGCTTCTACATAGAACCTTGCAACATTCATAAACTTTTGAGATTAGTTTCTAACATTAGGTTGCTGGAGTTTTCTCAGCTGCTAACGGATCCAATAGAGCTGAAGATCAAGGTTGAAAATCCTTAGTGGAGAGAACCATTCAAAAGCTAACCTGTCTAAGTTGATTAGAGCACAAAAGCACAAGTCAAGAGCTGCTAGTTTATTGCTTCTCCAGAGGTATCAGTGCATATGATCTCAAAATGTAAGAACAAATAAACGGATATGCAGGATCTCATTTGCAATTCCAATGAAGGAACTTCTACTTCCCCTGTATGATTTTCTATGACCTCTGGTTCTTTGAAAAGAATCGAAGAGCTATGTAGAAAAAAATCCCGTATAGAAAAGCCCAACCCAACATCACAAGCACCTTCTCCCACCTCCAATATATGGGAGTGGTATTAATATTGAGCGATTCTAAGATGGTGGTGCCGTTGACAATTTGTCCAGAAGGGATTATTCCATAAGGATCTGATGTCTGGTATTGGTTCATCAAAAGAACTTCATCAGAATATGTCATCGTGGACACCTTGTTCAGCCACTTCCAATATATGGGGGTATCATGGCTATTCATGAAGTGGAACTTTTAAGCCTAACTTGGAGGCCTTTCCAACCTCGGCTAGTAACAGAATATGCTTGTCGTAAGATAATGCTGCATTCCGGGAAGTACGAATCAGTCCACGAATACTTACAGGAAAGCGAACAGAAGCGGGGAATCTCTAAAAGCCCTTACAGACGAAGGTATGTAGTCGCTGCCTAATATGGGAAATGTTACAATATTTTGTAGCTCATGCATTTTGTATAGTTTGACTTTCAGTTCTTGTGAGAACATTTTGGGAGGAAGGTAGAGTCAATGAAGCTGTGGAAACGGTGATGGGGACATGGAACAAAGAGGAGTAGTTGGAGCGACCAGTGTATACTATGCGCGAGCTTGCTGCCTTTGCTACAATGGGAGGTGACAGGATGCTATGCTAGAGGTTAGGATCTTCACTCCTAGAGACTGATTGCTTTGCTCTGGACTCTTAAGTTTGCTTGGTTATGGCGTTGTTGAACCATGTGCTCTTTGGTTTCTTTTCTTCAGTAGCTTCAATGTCTGCATTTTATTTAATATCTATAGGCCACAAAACATATGTTAATAACATGCCAAGTTGAGAAAATGGAAAGACTCTGTCATAAGAAGCCTTTGGAGGTTTCTCACTGGAATGATCATGTCTTGCATTTGGTTACTGTTTCGGGATAAAAAGAACAAATACAAAGAGATAGCAATGTATTTTATTGAAGAAATAAAGAGAGATATAAAATAAATCTGTCCCCGTGATAGTTTAGGAGAGAATTTTGTACTTTCAAAATAAGGAGGAGACATATCATCTCTATTTTCACTGTTACAGTCTTTTCTGTCCTGAGACATGTCCCTCTACTAATGGTAGGCATATTGATGATTGCATACCTATCTTTGAACACTCGAAAGCCCATTGTGTCCCAAACATTGGGATCATCAAAGGATTTGATCGTAGTGCCACTACCACTATACCAGATGACTTGCAGATGAGCTCAATGAGTAGAATTTGAGTCTCTTGACCTTTTGTTTTCTTCATACAGAGTCATCTTCTGGAGCATGCATTCGATAAGATTTTGGAAGCTGGAGAAATCCCTCATCCAGTATCTTTACTGAAATGGGATTTCAAGCCACAGCTCAATAGAATTATGAGAAGGCTGTCACTCTTTTAGCACCATGGCTCTTGCCTCATTTCAAATTAGTGAAAGGCAGTGGACAGATCTTTTGAGAAAAATAGTGAAAAAATCAGTCAGGATGGACTAGAGAAGCTGTTGGATGAAGCTGGCCGTTGTGGTATGGCATCAGAGGTTACAGTCTCTATCTTGTCGAGATTATTGCAGTCTCTATGTAAGTCTGGCGCATCAGGAGATTTACCCCACACCATTTCTTGCATTGAGGACACTGATGGTTCTCATTTCAATGCTAACTGACGCAACCGATCCTAAGCAAAAGGGATGCAAAGCACAAAGAAGACAGAATTTTAAAAAAAGTTTCTCAACAACCAAAGCTTTAATTGTATTTTCTTACTGAATTTATTTTCTATTATAGCTTGTTCCTCTTAAAGGAATACAACCTTTTTACATGGGTCTAAACCGTACTCAAGGGAAAATCATAATCCTAAATCAAACATTAAAGAAAATCTAAAATATAAAATTAAGCTTAAATTCTAAAAATAAACAGAAATATAATGAAAATTGATAAAACACCTTCCAAGCTTAATTCTAGACCTTCCTAGTCTTGGTTAGTTATAGTCAGAGGTTTATAGAATCTCCTAGTTAAATTTGAGCACATCCAGCACTTCTCAAAAGTGATAGTGTTTTCTTTTGGGCTAGTCATCTGACATCATAAATGTATTTACTAGGCTATCTATATGCTTCAGTTGCAACAAACCCGCATCTGATTGATCGGAACCTCTTCCATTACTAACAGTGGGGAAATTGCAGGCAATAAGAGCTTGCATATGCTCATGCCTAATGCAAGTATGGTGGACAGAAATCTTGAGCTGGATGAGGATCCTTTTGTCAATAAAACTATTATCACTCCAGATATGTCCCTTGTTAATAACAGCAGTACCAACAGAGGAGGTGATGATCCGGACATGGTTCTAGCACTGGAAACTCTGTTAATGGCCTATAGATGTAGCAACTAACTCGTTAGTGAAGAGGGACGTTATTGCTGATAATGTGGAATCTGGATCTTCTACTGCTTGTTTAGAGAAGAAGCTCTCAAATATCCTATTAGAAGAGCCTGCAAAAGATGCCTAATATGTAGAACTTGAAATAAGAACGATGGAGGCTGATGATTTGTGTACATTTGAATTGCCCTCAGCTCAGGACATACAAGATTTTTGGAAGGTAAGCAGGAAAAGGATGGTGTGTTCTTCCCCTTTGATGTTGAGCAGAAGCAACTCCGATTCCTGTACTGAAAAATGGAAGTTGAATTTAGACATTTTTGTTCAACAAAGATAAATCTATCGATGCTTTACGTGCTTGCAAATAGCGAAATTACATCACGAGTAGATTATGCCTGAGCACACATGTCGCCTTCTATCATCCTTTCTTCACTAAAAGAGCTAATAGCTTTCGCTCACTTTTGTTTTGTTGCTCAATGGCAACCCCAAGCTCATTATCGTAATTTTCAGGCTTGCTTCGGGGGTTTGATTTGGTCACGAATCCGTGTTGTTGAGTCAACTTCAAATAACTTATTTGATCAATCCTGTTTAATCTTATGAGTCAACTTTAAAGTTATTGGTAGATTGTGTAAAAAACATTTTCAAAATAAAACGAGATTATTTTGAATAAAAATTTAGAAAAAAAAAATATTTGAAGTTAACTCAATAAGTTTTAGCAAGCCCTATCTAAGTTAACCAATTAGTAGACTGCCGTATCAAATCATCTAACTTGATCAAATTAATATCTAAAACGGTTCAAAAAAAAAAACAGAAAGAATAGATATGCACGAAAACTACAATTTTATCAGCATCTAACAAATCCCTAATAACATGTGGAGACTCCCATCTTAGCATACGATCATCTCGAGATGAACCTCATCGAGTCGTGAAACCCGCACATTGACTGCCCTCTCGAATAATCTCGAAGCTACAATATAACATTGGTATAATATTGTAGAGAGGATGATAATTAGTCGGAGTACAAGGTAAGCACCGAACAGCTTCTATGGAATCCGCTTCAACTTGAAGAGGGACATCCATTATCTTTCGCAAGAGAGATTCCTTCCCATATCAATCCCCCACAGCTCAGCAACCAATTTGTTGCAGAACCAATGCAAGAAGAAACGCCATAGCACCAACTTCCTAAATAATCACTGATTACACAACCACATCCTGCACCGCCAGGGGAACTTCCGTCGACATTTAGCTTCCACCAACCATATTTGAGGAGGAGCTTCCATTTAGCATAATGATTAGTAATTAAAAGTGTATTTTTATCATGGTTTTATATCATCATTTTGCACTTGAAGTATCAAAAAAAAAGAAAAAAAAGAACAAACAGAAGTAAAACAAAAAGAAAAAAGAAAAAACATGTGGCGTGGGAAAACTACAGTATTTTTCCCACGCCATTTAGAATATTAGTTAATAATAGTTAATATATAAGATGAAGGCACCATATTATCACCGGTTCTGAATCCTAAGTCCTCCAGTTAGAATAACAATCAATAATTGGGATCTTCTCGGATGATCACTGGGTCTCCTCTGAGCTGAAGTTGTTGGAAATAAAAACTTGTTCCAATAGGCCAGAAGT
Source organism: Populus euphratica (assembly GCF_000495115.2). Lineage (NCBI taxonomy): Eukaryota > Viridiplantae > Streptophyta > Magnoliopsida > Malpighiales > Salicaceae > Populus > Populus euphratica. The sequence continues at coordinate 85,781 of NW_011500734.1, forward strand.
CATCGACTGTAAACCATACAAATACACACATGAACTATGGAGTTTTTTTATCAATACCCCATGATTTTTTTTTTCCCCAGGCCTTTAAACTTTGAAGCATGGAGTGTTTTAATCGACACCCTAATCTGTTAAATCCTGCTAATTTTAGCTGTCAAATATCAAATACAAGTCACGTATTTTTCTACAAAAATCTCCATAAAGTCATTAATAAAAATATCAAAGACAGATCTCTTATTTTTATCCAAGACATCAAATTACTGTTAATGTCATCATGAATGAAGGTTACCTAACTAATCAAGATCTCATAGTAGAGGGACCAAATAAAATGTCATCAACTCCCTTACATCAGGCCACACGTAAAGTATGGTAGAAGAAACTTTGGTCACTCAAAGGAAGCGGCGGTTGCGAGCTGGGGCACCGTCACATGTATCTGCTTTCGTTCAACTTCAGCCTGCCATGGTGGCCTCTCCTCCGTCCTCTCCTCTCTTGAACCCACCAATTTTTATTGTCCGCGTCTCAGTCTGTAGCTCCCATCTTCAAACATCAACGAAGAAATAAAAGGCAACGAAGATGGTAACTCCTTATTCAAGCCACTGCTTTTCTCTACAAAATCACCACTTGCTTCCATTTTTATCCGCAAAGCCGCTCTTTTTTTCCAGCAAGAATCTCCATGTAAAAAACCCACCAAGAAGGTTTTCTCCATTTTTAAGTAGTAGTAGTAATGAGGGAGGTTGGAGTAGCAAATTAGCAAGTCGGCGAGAGGTGTTTGGGGAGACAGGGAGTGGGATTATCGAAGAGGGTTCTAATTCGGTGGAAGACAAGCAATTTGTCAAGTGGTTTCGTGAGGCCTGGCCTTACTTGTGGGCTCATAGAGGAAGTACTTTTGTTGTTATTATTTCTGGTGAAACTGTTTCTAGTCCTTTCTTGGATTCCATTTTGAAGGCAAGTACTTTTTTAACTATAATTTTGTTTATGGAGTATTTGTTTTGTGGAAATTTTCAAGTGGTTAGTGAAAGAAATTTGTAAATTGGATAATTGTAGGATATAGCATTTCTGCATCACCTGGGGATTAAGTTTGTGTTAGTCCCAGGAACTCATGTCCAAATTGACAGTCTTTTGTCTGAGAGAGGTAACTCTTTTCATGTTTTTTCGTAGGTAGTGTTTTTTCATCCCTTAGAAATTTGCTTAGGTTGCAGTTAGTTAATGGGGTGCATTTTTGCTTTTAAATTTGTAGGGCATGAGCCTAAGTATGTTGGTCAATACAGAATTACTGATTCTGAAGCTTTGGCTGCCTCAATGGAGGCTGCGGGGAAGATTCGTATCATGATAGAGACCAAACTTTCTCCTGGACCTTCCATATGCAATATTCGTCGACATGGTGACAGTAGTCGTTGGCATGATGTTGGTGTCAGTGTTGCTAGTGGTAATTTTCTTGCAGCCAAGGTACGGTTTGAGTTATCGTATAAGATTTTCAGTTGCTCTTAAAATGTTTGTGTAATCTGAATTTGACAATCAATCTGTTATATTGATTCTTTGCAGAGACGAGGAGTTGTTGAAGGAGTTGATTTTGGAGCAACTGGTGAAGTCAAGAAAGTAGATGTTACTCGAATGCGTGAAAGGCTTGATGGTGGTTGTATAGTGGTGTTAAGCAACTTGGGATATTCAAGCTCTGGAGAAGTCTTAAATTGCAAGTATGCTGAAAATCTCCGTCTCTTTCTTATCATGTGAATGGACAACCGATTGAATGAAAATATGCGTCAAATTGTTCCATGAACACTTTGGATCTCTTTCTTTAATGAAACCTAACTCCTCTTCAGTCTATTAATACTAGAAATGCTCTGGTTGTAAATGGCAAAATTACAATTCAAGGGTATCCCTTTTCCTTAATCATTATAGTGATTTTAGTTGGATGTGCGGATATATGGGTATGAACCAGGATTTCTTTTGTTTCCTTTTGGCTACAACTATTGTCTTTGCTGAAAGTCTGATTTATGATGGTTTATGGTTATATAAATCTCAGCACATACGAAGTTGCTACAGCTTGTGCCTTGGCTATTGGGGCGGATAAGCTTATTTGCATCATAGATGGTCCAATTCTGGATGAGAGCGGACACCTTATTCGCTTCTTGACTCTGGAAGAAGCAGACATGTTGATTCGTAAGCGGGCTAAGCAAAGTGAGATAGCTGCTCATTATGTCAAAGCTGTTGGTGAAGAAGATTGTGCTTTTCTCGAACACTATGATTCTGTTGGAATTGATGCATCCTCACAGAATGGGAAGTCTCTCAGTGGAAGGCATAACGCAACCTTTCACAATGGTGTTGGGTTTGACAATGGAAATGGACTATGGTCTGGGGAACAAGGTTTTGCTATTGGAGGTGAAGAGCGACAAAGTCGATTAAATGGTTATCTTTCAGAATTGGCTGCTGCAGCTTTTGTTTGCAAAGTAAGTTCATGCTTACTTTGTTTTAAATCAATGATGCCTGCCCCTTCTCATTTCTTTTTTTTATCACATTTAAATTCTTTATTAATTAGAAATCCAAAATGCAAGCTCTCTGCAAGCTTATTTTATGGTGCAGCCTTCTCTCCCTGCAAGCTCCCTTTTCTCCCTAAATTGCACTTGAGCTGATTTATGCACAGACATGTTGCCCGCAGTTTGGTTAGGGTAGCATGTTGCTGTCTTAGAAAAGGGTGGATCTCTTGTGATCCTTTTGTGTGAGATGTATAATGGACCGAAGAATTACAATATATGTGGTGGGATTCTCCCCTCCCCACTCAATTTCAACATGTAAAAATAACAAACAAATAAGAGATTATGACATGTTTTCAGTTGCATTATCTGATGTAGAAGATTCTCTAAATGTTCCTACTTTTCAAGAAAAAAACATATATTCCTAGTATTGTCATTACTGATGGCAATGGTGTTACAAATGCTAAAGCTAAGCAGTTGCAATAATTCTGGTTACCATGGTTATGAGCAGGTGCAGTATCTTGCATGCTTGGTTATGAGTAAGTGCCATATCTTGCGTGCTCATTACATGTTAATTGTTATCCTATGGTAACATGCGGGAATGGTTTAAATTCTATCTTACTAGAAGGCTATATTAATACCATCATTATGTTGGCGTACCTCAGTACGAGTCTGAAGTTTCTGTATGTAATGGTTCTCAGTTCCCAGAAAATTGCTCACAGTAGTAGTAGTTGTTGTTTTCTTCCCACTTCAATTGTTTATATTAAAAAATTATATGCTGCCAATTATGATTCATACTTAATTTGCAGGGTGGCGTTCAAAGAGTACATCTTTTAGATGGCACAATTGGTGGAGTTCTGCTGTTAGAACTTTTTAAAAGAGATGGAATGGGGACAATGGTGGCTAGGTGAGTGATTGTTTGCAATACTTTCTGAAGAATTTTATCTTCATCAGTTATATTCTATGTCTGGCGCTAATTTGTTTATTGGTCATGCTATATTACTCCAAGCATGCCCGTAACTGGTAGATGTTTTCTCAATGCACTTGCATGTTTAAAACTTGACGTTTCATTTTTACACTGTTTCTCTGAAGCATTTTGATGCCTTATATGCATGTCATTCTCTTTTGATGTTGCATCTTTGTAATTAAGAGCTGTCGATACTATTCTGCCATATTACCAAAAATGTTACATTAAGCACTGGTGGTGTCTTTGCAGTGCTTAGATTTTTGGACTGTGTGATTGAGTCTTACGACTATTTATTTTGTTGACATTGAATAACTAATCATAAAAACACCCTTGACTTTGGCATTTTGAAAACAATCCCTTATCTTCAAAACCCTTGACTTCACCCTCTCAACTTCTTTTTCGGAATAAAATCATCTGTTGGAGTTGATTCCGAAGAGAACAAAAAAGTAAAAAAGAAGAAAATAAGTTGAGGGAAAAGTCAATATTTTGAAGGTACCATTTTAAATGGTTGAAGTTCAAGAAGATATTTCACATTTTACCGTATTTGAATCTTGATAAAATTTCAATGAAATGACCACTAAAAAGCTAATTGGGATAAAGAGAAAATCTCCAATTATGATTAGCAATATTGAGTATTTTGTTGCCTTTGGTTGGTTTATATTCACCCTTCGGCCTGAAACCCTTGTGGTTGCCATTATCCTCATCTACCTGTCCTATGTGAATCTGTTTTCTTTTTTCTTAATGGAAATGATGAACTGCCATTATCCAAGCATAAAAGTGCTGATAAAATATGTTGTTGTCTATCTGATTCTGGAATAATAACTTCATTTATTATATACATAGTATATCAAATAAATTGCCGTGTTCATCAACTGAAGCTACTTAACACATGAATCAATTATGGAATTATGTTGTATGGGACAAGCTGAACCTGGAATTGTCAGGGTGTCGCCATTATCTAGCACAGTTGCCAAAAATAATTCCATATATAGGAATTCATAACTGGTTTTAGGTTAAGGCTTGAATGCACTTTAAAATAGGTTTATATAAGCCAAAAAGTCTCCTGGTCTCAACATTGGAATGAATGTTCTTTGGAAGTTCTTATTTCAGTAACAAGGAATTTGAAACCAAATTCATGTAGCTAAAATTGATATGATGACATGCTAATTTGTTCACTGATGCTTAATTGAACTTTCTGTCATTCCTTCCATTGACTAAATTTTTTCTTTTCTGCTCTTAGTGATCTTTACGAAGGAACTAGGATGGCCAGAGCGACAGATCTTGCAGGAATAAGACAAATTATACAGCCGTTAGAAGAATCTGGCACATTGGTTCAGAGAACTGATGAAGAGGTTGTCTCTTGCTCCTTTAGATTCACATCCATAACACCGTCCATGATGATGCGCTTATTAACGCCGGATAGAAATAGGAAAAGGGAACTGATTCCGCTGTTTGGTGTTATAATGTATAACTTTGGATAAAAACTAAATGTTTTTCTCTTGTCTTGTGTTCATAGCTGCTTAAAGCATTGGATTTCTTTGTTGTTGTGGAAAGAGAAGGTCAAATTATCGCTTGTGCTGCTCTTTTTCCTTTCTTTGAAGAGAAGTGTGGAGAAGTTGCTGCCATTGCAGTTTCTCCTGAATGCCGGGGACAAGGGCAGGGGGATAAATTACTTGGTATGTTACTGCTTCTGCTCAAGGTTTTCAAAATCACGATATAAATTACTTGGCATGTTATTGCTTCTGCTCAAGGTTTTCAAAATCACAATCCTAAATGAGATACATGATGGGATCATAGAATATATTTCTTGTGCTCAAGGTTATCAAAATTGCAATCCTATGCAAGATACAGGATGGGATTGTAATCATATGACCCTACAGAAAATGGATTTAATTATTTAACTTGTATATGAATACAATTATACAAATATCAAAACATATCACAATACACAAGTTATAACTTGAATGACAGGTAATAAATGTACAAAAAATTCTCTCTCTAGCATGATGTGCATTTAAGAGTTGAATAAGTTCTTTCTAACCAAATACTGCTATAATTTCAATTGATAATAAAACAACCTGTATTTGTGCAAGAAGCAAATGTGAATCTCTATATGGACTTCAAATAAATCACTTTATTGATTGAAGTGATAACAGTTATTGTTCATATACATAATATGAACACAGTATGCTCAAAATTAAATCAGTCTGTCAAAATTACCTTCTAGAGGTTAAAATAACATGCAACACATGAATCATAAAAAAGAAAAAAATATGAGATAAAGCTGTTGAGAGCATGATTTTAGAGCATGGATGGTCAAGGAGTCTTTTCATGCAAGTCTCTTCTTTCTTATTGTTATTGATCCCTAAACCACTCTACTATAAAAACCGAATCTTACAAGGAAAGCCCTGGTGCTGTTTAGTGTTTTGGCTTTTATCTGGATAGTGTTAATAGTAAAATTGACACTGTTACTCATTACATATTAAGAAGCATCATAAGCCTTTGTTAAAATCCATTTTCTGTGCCATGAAAGTGAAGAGCTGCATAGCCTTTTGTTTTTTCATTGCCCAATTGTGTGGGCTTGATAGAGCAGCATATTTTCTATTGAGAATGAGTTTTTGGTGATTCTAGTTAGGATATTGAATTTGTTGCTGATATGCTTTGTTGTTTTTAGGAGGAAAAATTGCAGTTTATGGCTTTGTGCTGTCTCTACAGTCATTTAGTGTTTGAGTGGACTGGAGTTTTGAAGTTCTTAAGTACCACTTCCTGTCAAGACAATTATTATGTGTTAGGATATTGTTCCTTGCATCCTTGTGGTGTGCCGCTTCAAGGTTTTTCTGGAATACTTCCTTTGGTGACGATGTTCAGCACAACTGGAATGTTCTTTTATTTTGAGTTCTGGCTGATGTATTTCTTTCCTGATTTTGAAATTGTCCTATTCCAACCTTTTCATGCATGTTCTATTTCCCATCATGCATTCTTCTTTTTGTCTGAAAACAATTGTGGGGAGACATGATTAACACTTCACTTCTATTTTTACCAAGCCATATGGCCTTTGGCACTCGTGTTAAATTACTGATTGTGTTCAAACATTTGCAGATTTCATTGAGAGGAGAGCCTCTTCCCTTGGATTGGAAACACTTTTCCTGCTTACAACTCGCACTGCAGATTGGTATTGTGTCACATTCCACCCTCTAATGTTTTGCATGAGTGCTAGTTGTGTGTTGGTCTCAAAAAGAAAAAAGAAAAAAAAATTACTTTAAGCTTGTAGTAATTTTGTGTTAACATTACGAGACGAGTCTTGATGTATTCTAGTTCAGATTTTTGTGCTGGAACTATGCCTTGTTGCCTATTTAAAGTTCAACCAATTTAAAAGCTATGAATACTAAGTCATTTTGCATCATTATTGGTTTAAATCTATTTTTTTTTCTTAAAAAATATATATCTTGTTTTAGAACACCTGTTATGAATTAATTGACTTGTTGTATATAGTACGGATTACTGTGTTAGAGGGAAACAGAGAAGACAATGCAAATGCTTTGTGTATAAGGTTGTCTAAATTTAAGATTCAGTAGTCGTCACTATTCCATCTACTTCAGGTTTTGGCAGGAGTGTCATTGTCTCAGAAAATAATTCCTGGCATTTTGTTTTACAGGTTCACAAGGCGAGGCTTCTCAGAGTGTTCCATTCAATTGATACCAGAGGAAAGAAGGAAGAAGATTAATCTATCCCGTAATTCCAAGTATTATACAAAGAAGTTGCTACCTGATACTAGTGGAATTAGTGTTGATAGAGCATTCAGTTAAAGTTTTATTGCAGCTTGATGGAATACGGCCTCATAGACCGGTTATTTCCACTCTGTGAAGCCGCTTCCTAATTTATCTGTTCTTGTATATATAAATATATTAGCCCTTCATGTTTGAAGTTCTGGGCAGTGTTATAAAACCTGGCTTGGCTGGTCAAAGAGCCTAGGCCAAGCTCCAAATTGGGGGAAGGGGGGGGTTACTAGGTTGACTTGCCAGGTATTATATTTGTGAGTACAAGAGTGATGGCTGTGAATGAAGTTATTCAAGCTAACGTATTCAAATACCATTAAGATTACCAGTCCAAACTCTCATTGATTCAATTATCTCTCTAAGTTGTGGTTCCCTTTTATCACCCTTCTACCAGCACCTCAACCGTCACTGCAGCATAATGATTCAGCGATAAGGCAGCGGCACAGCCAGAATCACATCATCCTTTAACTAAATGAAATTTCAACCTTCATAGCATAACGAGCATTATCAGAGGGGTGTAAGTAACGCCCTGCTCTGGCAAAGGTTTTCAAGAATCACGTGCTTCGGGGAACAACACTTGGACTTGTGTTGCTATTAGCATGGAATGACCCTGCTCTTGCTTGTTCCTTCTTTTAACTGAGAGATAAGAGATATTTGCCCTGATCTTTTGATTTCACATGAAGGGGGTTTCCTGTCAGTAGTCGTCTTCACCAGGGTGCTAGTGAAGACTTCTTTACAGACGTGATTTTATGCCATGTCTAGCAGAAGAAACTACAGAGAAGCCAAACTACCAAAACCTGATGACTCCGAAGACAGGTTCTGGCTCTGGAAAGGACAAGTGGGAATTCCCACGTCTGCAGTATACTTACTAGCAAGTTGGCTAACAACATGAAACAAGCAAAAATATACAAATAGGATAAAGATTCAAGTCTATCCATCTTGGCCATGTATTCGGTCCTTCCTGATAAGCAACCATCGTAATCATACTTAGGAAGACAGTCTGTTTCTCCATGTAGTAGTCCCACCTGAAATTTGTTTAAATCAGGATCATGAAGCTGCTGAAAAAACTAATCTGATGCAATAATAATACTTGAGGCAGTATCGGACTTAATTTTAATTTAATTTAATTTAATGGGGCTCGGATCGTTGATGATTACTTGGATTCAAGAAAAACATGGGGGAGGGATTTGAACTGTCAAAAATCCAATCCCAACCTTATAAAAATCTAGGTAAAATACCTGTTTATTTTTCATTTTATTTTTAAAAATAATTTATTTTAATTTACTTTTAAAAAATTAGATTAACTCAAACCCTTCCAAGAACTTATACCAAGTCGATTTGGGTTAGATTTTAAAATTATGCGTTGATAAATTGTGATTTTTTTTTGAAAATCAAATTTAAATTTCTTAAATTCAAATTTTAGAATAATATTTTTGAAATATAATAAGTTGATGCTAGAGATACAGTAAAACAACAAAAATAAATAAATTCATTCTTTTTTCACTTTCTCTAACTCCTGTTGTGTGTGTGTGGGTGTGAGAAAAAAACATTACTAGTTTTGTAATGAAAATCAAGGGATTTTAAAGATTAAAACAAACAATGGTAAGATTAAGACACGTTGATGGTGTAGAGTTAAGCACACTCCCGTCCGTTAACTATATTTTATATATTATTTTTCTTTTATCAAAGTTAAGTAACTCCTTAAATATGCCTGCCTGTCACAAATTTTAATAACACAATGTTAACTTTGTAGAGTTAATCAAATATTATATTCAAACTTTACAAATATAGTAAGAGAGGTATATTCTTAGAAAAATAAATATAATGCATCAACGGTAAAAAAATTTATTTGAAGTATCTGGCTAATTTCATGGACTTAGAACTACCATTTGCAACTCATATTTATGATTAAAATTTTGTTTTAAAATTACATTTTACTTGAAAAAATATTAAATTAATATTTTTTAGTGTTATTTTATAGTTTAAATATAATAAATTAAAAATATCCGAAATTTCTTTTCAAATATATTTTTAATTGGCCTAAATTGATTTAAAATAGAGTTATTTCATTTTTTTTAAATAATAGTTACAAACTTGTCATTTTAAAATTTAAAACAAAAAGGTTAAATAAAATTTTGATACATATGATTGAATTAATTTTTATCTTATTTAATTTAAAACCCAACCAAAAACAATTTTAAATTGATTAAATACTAGGTTAATCTATCAATATCTGGTTTTATAACTCTGACTTATTATTATCAAAATTAAAAGTTGAATTGTAAAATTATTCGATTGTATGAGTTATCTTGTATCTAATATGTAA
>NW_011508516.1:0-710 GCF_000495115.2 Populus euphratica
ATATATACTAATTTATACAAGTAAAATTAATGTACAAATAGTACTAAAATAACTTACATTATAATTGTTCTTTTCGAGTTTTCATATTTTGAAATCACTTCATAATAATTTCATTATCAATTATCAATCTTATTGAAAATATATTTCTCATTGTATAGAATCAAATTGTCATTCATTTACTTATCTCTCATCCTATTCCGCAATATACTTTTGACAATATGCATAATAGAAAAAACTCTTTCTACCATAATAGTTGCAACTGATATAAGCATATATACTAATAAAAATATCAAATACTTTTTGTTTTCATCATTTTCTCTACAAGACTAGCAGTACCTTCAATACTAGAGAATTCATCATTACCATATAGATCAATAATATACATATTAAGCTAGTCACCAAGTACCATAAAATCTACTATAGTGAATTCATTGGGATAAAAATGAGTAAAGCAAATAAGCTTTTCTTTGTTAAAAATAGAGAAAAAGTCACATGGGTTTTAACATGCCACATAAAGAAGTAACTCTATATTCGTTTTAGTAAAACGATCATCCAACTCAATAAGTTGCATGTCAAAAATATTGTTAAACAATTCATAACAGAAATGGTATAGATTTGTAATCCCTTGAGAGTTTTACCTTGAACGCCCACGAAGCTTGTACTCATCATCCATGTTTAAAATATCAATATCATGTTTGATGCAAAAAAAT
>NW_011508757.1:0-641 GCF_000495115.2 Populus euphratica
ATTCATTTGTGCTTGAGATGAAATGCAACAACAGTTTTTGAAGAAGTTTTTCCCATCTCATAGAACAAACTCTTTCAAAGACAAATCGCCACTTTCACTCAAAAACCAGGAGAAATATTTTACCAATGTTGGGATAGGTATCGAGACTTGCTTAATACTTGCCCTCATCATGGTTTTGGAACATGGAGATTGGTTCATATTTTTATAAAGGGTTAACACCTAGAGATAGGCAAATGGTTGAATTGATGTGCAATGGAACTTTTGAAGATAAAGACCCTGATGAAGCAATGAAGTACTTAGACTTGTTAGCTGAAAATGCTCAAAATTTGGACACTTGTGAGGTATCGAGTAAAACTCAACCTCATTTATCTAGTGGAGGTATGTACAACCTTAGGGAAGATCATGACCTTCAAGCCAAGTTTGCATCTTTAGCTAGAAAAGTCGAGGCACTAGAATTGAAAAAGAGTGGTCAATTAAAATCTGTTGAAAACATTGTGTGTCAAATCTGTGAAACAAATGAACACTCAACCAACGATTGTCCAACCTTGCCTTCTTTTAAGGAATGTCTCCATGAACAAGTCCACGCTTTAAGGAAAAATGGTAGTCCTTATTTATTAAGAACCCATAATCAAGGGTAGTCC
>NW_011508519.1:0-709 GCF_000495115.2 Populus euphratica
AAAACATTTGCAAGAAAGATAATGAATAAAATAATTGAAAATAAATATATTTTTTAATCAAAATTGTCTTTCTAAATCATGTAATTTTTTATTAAACAACAAAAAATATTTTTATTATTAGCAGCATAATTCATTTTTTAATTAAAAATAAAAAACTAATTTAGAAATTTTTTTTAGAAAAACTATAACGATTAAAAATAAAAGGAGAAAGTGTATATTTTTAATAAAAAACTAATTTTCTTATTCATGTATTTTTTAACTGTTGGTGAAAGTGTGTTTTTTAGTGAGGATCATCCTTTTTTAAAACAAAAACTTATAATGATTGTGAAAGTAAGCTCAAATTAAAAAATTAAAAAAAATTATGAATTAATCATCTCTGGACAACTATCTTAAAAAATAACAATAAATTTCTAAAGAATATTATAAAACATTTACAATTAAAAACTACTTTATTAATACGCATATTATTTTAAATTTTTTGCATATCAGGCTACTGCATAATTAATGAAAAAGCAATGGATAACATTATCATAATAGTACTAATCTTCTTAAAACAATGACATATTTTCTTTTTTTTTGTTATCAATAGCATTTTTATTTTTAATAAAAGGTAGCGACAATTAAAATATAATAAATAAAGGTTTGTTAAAAAAATTTAACCATTAGAAATAAGTAGATAAAAAATATAATTCTTAAATCTAAACCTCAT
>NW_011508521.1:0-709 GCF_000495115.2 Populus euphratica
ATAAAACATGTTTTAGTTAAGGAGTTATTGATACTTCAAGTGCAAAATGATGATATAAAACCATGATAAAAATGCACTTTCAAGTACTATTCACATTTGCCTCATAGATTTAGCCTCTTCTTCAAGATAGATTCTATGTGTACATAAAAGAGGGCTAATTCCTTTCAAGTCAGTAATTTTCCACCCAATTGCTTTCTTGTGTTTTCTCACCACTCTCAAAAGTTTGTGTTCTTGCTCTATGCTAAGTTTTGATGAGATCACAATAGGATATGATTAATCTTCCCCTAGAAATGCATACTTAAGATCACTCAATAAAGGCTTCCTTTCTAGTTTATAAGGCTGGACAAGAGATGCCTCAACTTTCACATGGGGTGAAATCAAAGGCTCAAACGATGGGGTCCATTGACCTATTGACATAATAGGCATTGGATCTAGATAAGTCTCGAGTTCTCTTACCTCCTCATCAACACATTCCAAAGAACAAAATCTTTCATCATGAATTAAAGTTCTCTCCAATGGATCCTTGATCCACACTCTCTCAAAGTGTTCTTGACAAACTGTTTGGATCAAATCTACCTCTCTAATGTCCTCATGTTCCCCGATTTGTTTGGAGACATTGAATATGTTCATCTCCACAGTCATATTCCCAAAAGACAATTTCATCACCCCATTCCTACAGAAGTTTAAGGTATTGGATGTAGCTAGGAAA
>NW_011508522.1:0-708 GCF_000495115.2 Populus euphratica
TCACATCAAGAGATAAATGTCTTTTGGCTGATACGCTCAACCTAGTCAGGCATCTGAGTTGTGTACTCTTCTGGTTAAAAGCGAGAAACAAACTCTATATCCTCCGCTTCTAGAGTGCTAAAAACATCGTCCTTCAAAGTTCAAGGTAGCCTCCATCTCTATTAGGATTCCTTGATGATAATAGAAGGACTTTTGCAAAGAGAGTTACTCTCTCCCGTACTAGATATGAACACTATGATGTCAACCCCTAGTCATGTGGCCTAGTCTGATGGACCCATACCCCTTGCTACTTCTTTTAGCTTTAGGTTAGAACCTGAACTCCTTTTTCGGGGCATCAACACCTCTATTTTTAGAGACAAATCTGACTTTCTTTAGGTTTACTTTTTAGTTTAAAGTAAAAAGGGAAAGATGCTTAGAAATAAATTTGTCTACTTGTATTAGAACTAAAATAGTTCGGGGTCTTCAATAGAATTATTTTTTCAAAAATTACAGAATATATAAGAAAAGATAAAGGCAAGAATGAATAGGGTTATAAAAGAAACATCTTCTAACCCTCATTGTTGGATAAATGGCTTTTCATATCATTTAAATCTTCATAAATCCACTCAATTACTACATTAAATGTAAGCTACATTTTGCTTCCCAAGACACCTCCTTCAATTAAAGATAGGCCACCTAGCCATAAAAAATCCCAAGATTCCTTTGTTG
>NW_011508526.1:0-705 GCF_000495115.2 Populus euphratica
TAATAGTTAAATTATGAATTTGCCACTGAAAAAACTAAATCTCCTAAGACCATTGCTTGCACCTGCACCTGCACGATTAATGTGCATAAAAAGCTCGGGAACTCTTTTCTTATCAGAATCTTAACAACTGGATTGCAATCAAATAAATAAATTTGAATTCAATTAATAATTTATTGTAATCCTCATATTTGTTATAAAATATTAAATTATAAAATTAAACCTAATTATACTGTTAAAAATAAACTACATTAACGATGTTGATTGTTTTGCTTTTAATTTAGAAATTAATTTTTTTATTACGAGGATACTTATATTCATCTAAAATGATATAAAATATAAATATTCTAAAAAATATTAATTGTTTATTAGATATTTTTTGAAAGAAAATTGAAATATGTGTGTGAAATGAGATTCTACAACCACTTGGTTCAGCTAACAATTGATTTTTCAAGTGTTATTAAAGCTCAAAGTACTTGATGAAAGTAATGACTAATAATTTTAGTAGATAAGTGAAAAGGGAGTCTTCGTAGATAAGTGAGAAAAAAGGCTTTGTGATTGACTACTTAAACATGTAGAAACTTTGCAACTTCCTCAACAACACTGTATTTTGAATTGAGTTACTTTGAGATTTAAATAAACACCCACAAAAGGTTTTATGCAATACAATTCACAGGGTGAAGGACCCTGATTTTAAACCCTCTGGGG
>NW_011508524.1:0-706 GCF_000495115.2 Populus euphratica
AAGATTTTTTTTTTTTAAAAAATCGCAATGTGTCATACATTGTAGCATCTATATTTTAATTATATGTCAATATTATTTTTTTTTGAAAAAATGAAAATAAAAACTGAACGGAAAAAAATAATTTGTTAGCACAATGCATGTACCTTTTATTGTTCATGGTCTAGGTTTTAACAACATCTGTGTTGGTGGCCTGTTTGACCAAGTTAGTCTTAACGCTACCTGATTGCGCCATTTAAAACCCAATCTGACTCCGAAAGTTTTTTGAGTTTGCTGTTGTTCTAACCTTTGTGTAGCCTGATAAGGCTCAATTGTGAAATAATGAAATAATGAAACGTAAAAGGATAAAATAAAATAAAAAAATTAGGGATTGAAATGAAGAGATAACATCATATTATATCGATTCCAATTAACTCAAGTTAATTTATTAATTCGAGTCATGACATGACCATAATTAACCAACTTAGTATTGCCAATCCATTCCATTCATTTTTCTTCCCATCTTTTCTCCACGGCTTGGCCTTAATAGGGTATGTGTGGGATGGAATCTAGGACTAAATTGAATGGTCATTGAGAACTAGAGATCAAAATAATTTTTTTTTAAAGAATTAGGGATGAAAAAAAATAGCTGACCAAGAATCAAATTGAAAAAAAGTTTGGCATGTGCTGTAAGCGTCAACATTTGAGGAAACCCAGTCACATTCCAGAA
>NW_011508523.1:0-706 GCF_000495115.2 Populus euphratica
CTCTCTTAAGAGTTATCATTTGATAGTTTCAATTTCTTTACAAATGTGTGTCTGATAAGAAGAAAAATAAATCTGCTTGCTGATTACCTCCATTGTTTTCTTTGTTAACAAAAATAACAAGAAACCAAAATTGGCGCCAAAGTTCAATAAAGAAAAAAGAACTCAGCTCTCCTTTTTAATCCTTGACACAGTACCACAATGAAACTCAAGCAACTCAGATGTTCCGTAACATCACCGCTGCTCGTGCTTAGCCACCTAGCTGCCACCAGAAACATGAAATTATTACTCTCCCCCTCACTTACACATTCATCATTGACTCTAGAATCCAAAAATCCTGTCAAGCCACTTTTTTTTTTTTCCTGATAGGAAATATATATGCATATATTCACTACTATTCTATAGAATCAATAATGTGAGTGTGTATCCGCTAAAATAAATGTTGCAAATTCATTGCCATCTCTATCCAATACCTACTTCCAGAGGATAAAATTATTTCCTTGAAGTTGGCATTTTCTTGCACCACACCGGCTGTTTCCAATCCAAAATCTGGAGTACAGCTTCCATCTATGAGTTCCATCGGCACCCACCATATCCACAAAATATATAAATATACAATGATGTTCCTAATTAAAAATTATACAACACAGACAATGACAGCGAAGAAATTGAATGCTTGAAGTGTTGTTGTATTCTGCACCGCAGAATT
>NW_011508659.1:0-663 GCF_000495115.2 Populus euphratica
ATTTTTTCTATATGATTTAACTTTTTATTACATGATTTAACTTTTTTGTTGATAAAAAAATAAAATTACAAATCTAAATTCCTAATTAGTTTAATATTAAAAAAATATAATTTTAAAAAACATAAAAAATTATGTGGAAAAATATTGTAGCAATTCACGTGTTTTGTGAAAAAAGCTATAGTGTTTTTCCTATATGATTTAGCATTACTTGTAATTATAATATTAAAAAAATAAAATCAACAAAAATAAGTTTAAAAAAATATAAAAAAAACAATGTGGAGAAACACTGTAATAATTCAAAGTATTTTATGAGGAAAACTATAGTGCTTTCCCCAGTAAAATTTACAAAGATAATTTAAAAAAAAAATCATAACAAAAAAAACACCATATGATGAAATACTGTAACAATTCACAATATTATGTGAGGAAAGCTATAATTATAATTCATAACCAACTCAATATTAAAAAAATAAAATCGACAAAGATAACTTTGAAAAAATTCATAACAAAATAAAAAAAAACCAAGTGGAAAAACATTGTAGTAATCCATAGTGTTTTAAAGAGAAACAATTACAAAGTTAAATTCTTAACTAGCTCAATATTTAAAAAGTAAAATCGATAAAGATAATTTTGAAAAGATTTATTAAAAAATAAAAAAAATCA
>NW_011508525.1:0-705 GCF_000495115.2 Populus euphratica
GTGGTTATCAAGTTTTATGATCCATGTTGCGGGTTTAGCGAGTTAAACTGGTTAACTAGGTTTTTTTTTTCATTGGTATTTATTTTTTAATTTCATCATTTTTTATTAAAAATTAATTTTTATGATTTATTTTGATTTACTTTCTATTAAGTTATCCTAATTTCATAACCCAGATTATGAGTTTTGTGGGTTAACATAATTGTTTTATTGTGTTTTTTTTTTAGATTTATATTTCTTTTAATTTTATTCTTTAATAATAGATTGATTGAAAATTGTATTTTATAATTTTTTTTATATAATATTATTTAAATTTCATGATTTGAGTTACAAGTTTGACAAAGTAATTTGAGTTGTTTTTTTGATTTGCTTACTATAAGATTATCTTGGTTTCAAGTCCTAGATTATAGGTTATAGGTTTAGATTATAGGTTATAGGTTGGTGGGAAACTGAGTTTATTCTAGTTTTTTTTTTTGTTTTTTAATTGATTTTTTTTATTTTAATCTCATTCTTTAACATTGAATTAATTATGAATTGAGTTTTATAATTTGTTTCAATTTATTTTTTATTAGATCATTTTAGTCTCATAACTTAAATTGTGGATTTGACAAGTTAACATTAATTAAGTTGGATTATTTTGTCTTCATTTTTATTTATCAAAAAATCTTGATTTTAGATTGATGTTTATATATCAAAAACATCCTACTT
>NW_011500733.1:0-15247 GCF_000495115.2 Populus euphratica
AAATCTATTGAAAATATTGTGTGTCAAATATGTGAAACAAATAAACACTCAACCAATGATTGTCCAACCTTGCCTTCTTTTAAGGAATGTCTCCATGAACAAGCTTATGCTTTAAACAGTTTTCAAAGGGCCAACCATAACCCATACTCACAAACATACAACCCTAGTTGGAGAAATCACCTAAATTTTAGTTGGAAGAGTGAGAACAACAATGCACAAACTTCACAACCACCGTTTCAAGCCCACCACAATTTCCGAAATTCTCATAGATATGCACCTCCTTATGTTCCACCTCCTAGAAGAAATCTTGAGGAAACATTGTATGCATTCATTGAAAAGCAAGAGACAATCAATACTCAACTTGCTCAAAACATGACAGATTTTAAAGATACTCTTGCTAAATTAACATCTGCTCTCAGTTTCCAAGAGAAAGGTAAGTTTCCATCTCAACCACAGCAAAATCCCAAGGGGCAATACAATGCAAATGCAAGTAGTTCCGGAAGCCAACACATGGATCAACTCAAATCAGTCACTACTCTACGCAGTGGTAAGGTTATTGAAAAACCCTCTCTTGAACCTTATGAGAAAGATGATGAGTCAATCTCTGAGGGTAAGGAAGGGGTTGAATCTGAAAATTGCAAAGAAACGACTGATTCACCGCCAGCACTTCCATTTCGTCATGCCATGACCAAAAAAAGGAAAGTCAACCATAACTCTGAAATTTATGAAATTTTCAAACAGGTAAGGATCAATATACCTTTGCTGGATGCTATTAAACAGGTTCCTTCCTATGCTAAATTTTTGAAAGATCTATGCACTGTGAAAAGGAAACTGAATGTGAAAAAGAAAGCCTTTCTAGCCGAACAAGTAAGTGCTATTCTTCAAAACAATAATGCTTTGAAATATAAAGACCCTGGTTGTCCTACAATTTCTTGCTTTATTGGAGAACATAAAATTGAAAGAGCCTTACTTGATCTTGGTGCTAGTGTGAATTTACTTCCATATTCAGTCTTTCAGAGTCTCAATCTAGGTGAGTTAAAACCAACTTCTATATCTCTTTTACTTGCCGATAGATCTGTAAAAGTGCCTAGAGGAATAATTGAAGATGTGTTAGTACAAGTCGATAAATTCATTTATCCTGTGGATTTTATTGTCTTGGACACAGAACCTGTTGAAGCATGTAATTCATTTCCTGTTATTTTAGGATGTCCGTTTCTTGCAACTTCTAATGCATTGATTAATTGTAGGAATGGACTGATGAAGCTATCATTTGGAAACATGACATTGGAGATGAATATTTTCAACATTTGCAAGCGACCTGGAGATGATAATGATTTACAAGAAGTAGATCATATTGACGAATTAGTTTATGATCAACTTGAATCTACTTTAAGTAAAAATGAGTTGGATGAATCTGAAGATTTGCAAATAATTTATTCTGAGGAAGAAATCACGGATGAAACAAGCACCGAAAATGTTGATGCGAATCTTTTGTCAACAGTGATAACAGATTCGACATCTAACATCACACCAATCGATGATTACTTTCCTAACAAATCCTTACTTTCTCTTAGTCCAATGCCTTGGTATGATAAAAATATCAATTTTCTTTCTTTAGGAGATTTGCCAGCTGATTGGAGTACCGAAGAAAAAGAAAAGTTTTTGAACGAAGTGAAAAATTTTTATTGTGATGACCCTACCTTATTCAAATATTGTCCTGATCAAATATTTCAAAGATTCATTCCCGACAATGAGGTAAGTAGTGTC
This sequence comes from Populus euphratica, assembly GCF_000495115.2. Classification (NCBI taxonomy): domain Eukaryota; kingdom Viridiplantae; phylum Streptophyta; class Magnoliopsida; order Malpighiales; family Salicaceae; genus Populus; species Populus euphratica. The sequence goes on from NW_011500733.1 coordinate 1,768, forward strand.
ATTAAACTTTGTCATTCTGAAGCATGTGGAAGTTATTTCTCGTCAAAAAAGACAATTGCAAAAATCTTGTAAAATGGATTTTATTGGCCCACCATGTTCAAGGACACGCATGCATTCTGCAAAACTTGTGAAAATTGTCAAAAGATTGATACTGGTCAAAAAGTTTTGTTTTATGATTCTCAAATCTATGCAGTCCCTAGAGAGCTAAGACCAAGATGGAGCAATCTTTATGGGGCCTGTGATATTGAGAATTCAATGAATAACAATGATTTTAAGGAAAATGGACATCGTTTGAAAGCTCACTTTGATAATTTTTTTTAATGAAAATGAATCAACTAGTTTGAATGATTTTGTAGATAAAGGTTGATTATTATTTTTTTTCTCTCACATTGTTTTTGTGTTTCTTTTTGAGTGATTTTTGCTAGTTTCTCTCACCCCGGTCAAATGGCGGACAACGGTACTCCGTGACTTAAGTCGGTTCTTTCAGTTTCCCACAATAACTGATATCTGTGTATATATTTGTGCAATTCTTTGAATCTCTCTTCCAATTCTCATTTGAAAATGGACACTAATCTTGAAAAATTGAAAAAGAATTTTCCCGCTCTGCCTCAGAATGCGATTACAAAAATTTACCGTGCTAGATGTGCAAGATTGAGATTATTAATGAATCATGGAATTCCTGAAGATATTCGTTGGTTGATTGAAGCAAAGGTCTGATTATCAGGTGAGTCCTCTAACTTCTTCATTTCACACATGCCTGGAACAGGTAAAAGCACTTTTGCAAAGAAGCGTCGTGCAAAACGACTGGATGTCTGTCATCGATGTGCTAGATGGACTTGTAATACACAATGTCGTTCTTTAGGAATGGTATCTATAAACCGTGAAGATAAAATACAATTCATTAAGGATGGCCTGAGTAAGGAGTCTTTAGATAATCTTCTATTGACTCTTGAGACGCATCCTAGTGGAGATGTGCATCGTGTAATTCATGATTTATGGCCACTATTTCATAAAGAACATGATCGACATAGTCCTGGGAATCTGACTAAAAAAGACCCTGTTTGCCAGTTTTTAAGAAAACTGGATGGGAAGCCTATCCCCAACCCATAGAGGGTGTTTAAGCCGTTCTTGAACGTAAAACCAAGGGAAGATGTGAGCCACAATCACAACTACCTGTACATACACATGCTTTTTCAAAAGTAAATAAATAAATAAAAAGAGAGAGAGAGAGTGTGAGACTCCAGCTGGCCTACATATAGGTGTTATGATTGCCTTTCTCATTTCTCATCTATAAAACCCTCTATTCCTTCCTTTCATTTCTACTCAACCCATACATTCAACAAATACAGAAGTGTGTAGAAATGGCAAGTTCCTCAGGTCATCAAATAAGAAATATTTGTGTTTTCGGTGGATCTAGTCCTGGGAAAGAAAAGGAGTTTTTAGAATCAGCAAATCATCTTGGTCAGGTGCTAGCTGAGAGAAAGATTCATTTAGTGTATGGGGGAGGCAGTCTTGGGTTAATGGGAGGTGTGTCAATAGCTGCATTTTTAGGAGGTAGTCAAGTTTTGGGGGTCGTCCCTGAAGCTTTGGCACAAGGGGACATCATTGGAAAAACAATTGGAGAGGAACTTCAGGTCTCCACAATGTCGGCTCGAATGAATGCAATGTTTAACCATGATGATGCCTTCATTGCTTTACAAGGTGGTCTAGGCACATTGGAAGAGATCTTTCATATTTCCTCTTGGGCTCAACTGCACATTCACCATAAACCCATAGGTTTGTTAAATGTTAATGGTTATTATGATAAATTGTTGTCTTTTCTTGATCATGCTGTGGAACAAGAATTTCTAACATCTTCTGCACGACAAATCATAATCTCTGTTGCTACTGCTGAACAATTGATTGACCAACTACAATCCTTCATTCCTGTGATTGATCCTTCCATGAGTCGCATAAATTGGTCATCTACGGGAAGCCGTAAAAAGCTTAGATTGGATTTGAGCCTTCATTTGTGAATTTTTGTGTATTTTGGTTTTATTATTGTGTTTTGTTATTTCTTATTTTTGTTTTAGTGTGTTTCAGGTTTTGTTAGTGTTCATTATTTCAGGTGATATCTTCTATACTTTATCTTTCTACCTTAGAACATTGAGGACAATGTCTCGTTTTGGTTGGGGGGAGAGGGTAGTAGTTGATAAAAAAAAAAAAAATTGTTTTTCATTTCATAAAGTATGTGCATAATTGTTGTTACTAGGATGGCAGAGTAAAGGAGTTCTTTTGTTAAAGTGACTCTTGAGACGCATCTTAGTAACCATTCTTAACAAGGTCTATTATAATACTTCCTGAAATATTCAGGTTTACAAACTCTCGTATTGTTACCACTTAATTCTGCTCATATACTTATTTAACATGTATTTTTAAACCTTAATTTACACACACACACTTTAACATTTGATTGTGGGTTGCATATTGGATTATTACATTATTTATGTTCTTTTGTTAAAGGTAACAACTAAGGGAAAGGGATTGTATATAATTAAAAAGAAAAAAAAAGAAAAACATGAAAAAAAAAGAAAAAGAAAAAGAAAAAAAATGATGATAATAAAAATGTAGATAAGTTTGGTTTCGTAACCTCCCTAACCTAAGCAATTAAGTCCGAAGGGGTGTTTTAACACCTAATACCCTAAAGTCAACTGACTTGGGAGCTATTGGCCCAACGCTTGTTACATGGGTTGAGGAGAAAAGCTTAAGGGAATCAAACATTGCACTATCTACATATCAGTATCTGCGACCCGAGTTACTAAGTTCGTAGGGGTGTCTTAACACCTAATGCCCTAAGACCAACTGGTTTGGGAGTCATTAGCTGAAAGCTCGTTACATGGGTTAAAGATGCATGATGTTTTTAAAGTATATGTATATAGAGTTAAAAAAAAAAAAAGAAAAAAAAAAGACAAAAATAGTAATCCCAACCCAAGGAAGTTAACCTTAAACATTAGAACAAAAATTTTGTTTTCTTCCAAGAAAAGCCCCATAATTATGTGTTGATACATTGAGCACAAAAGAAAGGTTTATTAATATCTTGTTAAGTGGTATTGAGCAGATATATAAATTTAATGAGAGTTTGTTTATCTGGATAGACTAATGGAAGTTAAATGATGAATACCTTGCTTTGTGGAATATACAAATTGTTTTTCTATTTTACGCTTTGATTACTAGGGACTAGTAATAAGCTGGTTGGGGGGTGTGATTAGTACTTAAAAGTGCGTTTTTATCATGGTTTTATATCATCATTTTGCACTTGAAGTATCAATAACTCCTTAACTAAAATATGTTTTATAATAATGTATCTAATAAGATAAGATACCTATAATTTGTGGTAAATGTCTATTTTTAATGCAGGTCTATCACATAAATGAAAGGATTGATTGATGACTTGAAGAACTTAAATTGCATGGATAAAGAGATGGTCAAACTTAGAGAAGAGATGTCGGTGCAATCCAAACCGGAACACTGTTCGGTAATTAGGTTATATTTGGAGCTACAGATCTCAGATTTAGGTCCAATTTATATGGATGGAAAGGTAAGACATAGGCCTACAACTTTCATATGGAGCCCAAGATCTAAAAAGGCCATTATCAAGTCCAAATTGTAGCAACAACAAAGAAGCCCGAATCTGTCTTCCAGCCCGAGCACTGTTCGGTATTTTGGCCATATCTGGAGTTCTAGAAGTCCAAATGAGCTGAATTTGTTACACAAGAAAGCTGAGACAATTGCCTACAACTTTCATGTTTGCAACTGGCTCCAGTTTTGACGTTATCAATGATGTTTTGGGCAGACAAGAGAAGATAAGGATTGTCACCAAGTCAAAAGTTGGCCACCCACTTATCAATTAGTCATCAAATCAATAGTTCCCAATTTTGGCCTATAAAAGGAGGCATTTGCCATGCATTTAGGCATCTTGGTTTCCAGATCAAGATCATGCACTTCCTTTCTCTCTTTGTATTTTTTGTAATGTTTATGCTTTGCTTTCATTAATATTAAGTTTATGCCTTTCATTTCCTTTCCATTACTTAGTTAACTTTTATGTTCTTATTTTGTTTATTTGTTTTCCTTTCTTTCATTATGTCTAGCTAAGTTAGTTATGTCAAGGTGAAAAGGTTACACTAATGGTGTAAGAATAAGTATAGTGTAAACTTAATATGGACTTTAATGTTTGATACTAACATGTGTTATATTTGTTATCTTGTTCACTCTTTAATACTTTGCTTGTTAAATGAATAATCTTGATTTATGTTGTATAACAATTGGTACAACAAATACTTGGCACTTTCATAGCCCATACTGTATCGTATAACCGACACCTGAGCTATGAAAGGAACTTGATTTGTTGTTAACATAAGTTATAATCATGAATGCTTGACGAGATTTACAAGTATTAGCATTAATTGAATAAGATGACTAATGTAATCATGTTAACAATATATAATCTGATTGGAACCTCCTTTGTGTGTGGTTTCCAAATCAATAATAAGAGTTTATACTATACTTGTTTGATATACCATTAGTGGAACCTCTTACCTTGACATTTGTTATTATTATTGTTTAATCCTTACATTAATTTCCCATCTCCAAGTTCTCATCATCTTCTTCTACTTCTCTTTCTTTATTATTATTATTATTATTATTATTACTACTATTACTACTACTACTACTACTACTATTATTATTATTATTATTATTATTATTACTATTATTATTATTATTATTATTGTTGTTGTTGTTGTTGTTGTTGTTGTTGTTGTTATTGTTATTGTTATTGTTGTTGTATTATTGTTATTTATAATTTGTACAATTAACCTCCCTGTGGTTCGACCCCGGTCTTGCCGGGTTATTTATTACTTCGACACTCCTGCACTTTGGAGAAGACATCAATCTTTTAGTTGTGTCAGTTGAGTTTTACTCGGTGCCTCATAAGTACCCGCGGTGTCCCAATTTTGAGCATTTTCAGCTAACAAGTCTAAGTACTCCATTGCTTCATCATGGTCTTTATCTTCAAAAGTTCCATTGCACATCAATTCAACCATTTGCCTATCTTTAGGTGTTAACCCTTCATAGAAATGTGAAACCAATCTCCATGTTTCAAAACCATGATGAGGGCAAGTACTAAGCAAGTCTCGATACCTATCCCAACATTGGTAAAATGTTTCTCCTGGCTTTTGAGTGAAAGTGGTGATTTGTCTTTTGAAAGAGTTTGTTCTATGAGATGAGAAAAACTTTTTTAAAAATTGTTGTTGCATTTCATCCCAAGCACGAATGGATCTTGGTCTTAAATTTTGTAGCCATGTTTTAGCTTTATCTTTTAATGAAAAAGGAAAAAGCTTTAATCTGATGGTGTTCATGCTACAATTTAAATTATTATATGTATTGCAAACCTCCTCAAATTGCCTTAAATTCTATGTATGGAATTATTATATGCTACAAGTATGGATTTTCCAATTCTAAGCCATGAAAAGAAGGTAAAAGTTGAATAATACCTGGTTTAAAATTAAAATGAGATGCATCGGAAGGAAAAACTATGCATGATGGTGCATCTGTTCTTGTGGGATTCATGTGGTCTCTAAGTGTTCTAGCACGGTTATTCTCATTATTCTCATTATGAAGTGATTGATTATCTTCTTCGGCCATATTTTCTGAAAATGAATGAAGTGATTGATTATCTTCTTCGGCCATATTTTCTGAAAATGATGAGGATACCCTACAAAGTCTACCACATGAAAATGATGAGGATACACTACAAAGTCTACCACTTGATGTACGTGACCACACTCTCATGCATGTGTAGAAATAAAATAAAAATTGTGTGACAATGTCAATGCTGTTGCATTAGCTTCTAATCCTGTTTTTCATTCACGCACAAAACACATCGAAATTGACTACCATTTCATTAGGAAAAAGGTAATTTAATCATGATATCCAAGTCCAGCATACTTCAATACAAGATCAAATTGCAGATATTTTTATAAAAAATCATACAATAAATCAATATTATTTTTTAAGAGACAAACTCTGTATTTGTCTTTTTCTTTATAGTTTGAGAGAGGTGTTAGAGTATTGAATAACATAACAATCTCATCAAAATCCAAACAATCAAAATAGAACTAAGTATATGAGAAATATCAGAAGAAGATAAAGAAAGATTAGAAAAAGATAGAACTGTTATCGTTTAAATTTTAAATACCTGTGTTTACCCTCTTTTTAAGTTTATATATATATATATAGACACACACTGTCAATCATAATGAATTAAAAAAGATTTATTTTTTCAACCTTTATTAGTATAATTTTCTGGAATTCTTTCAAAGAACATCTCATGATTGATAATGGGATACTATTTATCTACGGAAATTCAGAAATTTTCATCTAAATTTCGCTGACCTTGCGTGCATGCAAGTCATCATGAACAATAAAGCCAAATGAGATAATAAAATCAAGAACGTCAAATTCCAGCTATTTACTTTGCTACGATGATAAATCATCAGCTATCTAGCATGCTAAAAAAAAAACCATTATTTTGCTGTTCAAGGTTTTCTTTCGCAACAACCATTATTTTGCTTAAAAAAGGGCAAGATTTATTGTCTCGTTAGTTACAGGTGACCTAACACAAATTCCTTCTCTTTTTTTTGTGTTTTGGTATATAATCATGGCTTAAATTATAGATTTAGATTAATTTGAATAAACCCCACTAAAAAAAAATTATTATAATTTTTTTTTTAAAAATTATAATTTTATAATTTATTTTGATATATTTTCTATAAAATTATTATATAATTATTATTCATATTATAGATTTACACTTTAACCCATATTAATTCAATACATTATTATATTAATATTTTTTTAAATCATTCTATCATAGTATTAATATATTAAAAAAATATCAAAAAAATATATTTTCAAATAATAGTTAAATTTTTTATTACAAAATATATTATCAACCTTAGAACAATTTTTTTCTTACGTTGAAAAAAAAAAAATCTTCCGATGCTCTAGTGCTGTAGTAATAAATATAATTATCTCTAAAAAATTAAATAAAGGGCTTTGCTTTTCGGGATTAAAGAAAAGGGCTATGAGCTGCTACTGCTAGTGGGTTGGGTTGGGACGTCACAAGGCCGAAAAAGTGCTTTCTTTTTAAGGCCTAGTGGTTTGAATTTTGAGGTGATGATTTCTTGATTGGCAGTATCAATCTTTCAGTCTAAACCTCCGGTCTTATGCTTAGAACTCGCTCGCCCACCCACAAACAATAGCATCAGCAGCCGCATATTCTCTTGATCTGCATCAAGATGGAGGAATTACTAAGAAACTAGAGCACCCTCTTCTTATTTCTTGCTCATAGTTCACTTCTTTATAGGGCCATACTGTAAGCTCTCTCTCTCTCTCTCTCTCTCTCTCTCTATATATATATATATATATATATCTGTCACTTTTTGAAAAAAAAAAGAAGAAGAAATCTTGCATGTTAAAATTCGTGGTATTTGTTTCTTGGTTTTGATGCAAAAGTAAGCTTATTTATCATATGTTTCTTGATGGATGTTTTTTCATTGTTCATTGAAATATGGATAATTTGTTGATATTTTCAAGATGAAAAAGTAGTCCCCACCCCACCCATTTATTAGCTTGGTTGCTTGCTGCGAGTCTTTATGCTAAAATAAGCTTCTCCAACCTACATTGATGCCAGGCTAGAAGTTTTGAGAGACTTCCTTCGCTGAAATATGGGTTTTTTTTATAATCATTTTCAAGCTCTTGCTGGTGTTGGGGGTCATTGCATGATTGTTTAAAAATTCTAGCTAAACTAAATTTCTCTGAGAGTGATTGATTCTTTTTATTTTATGTTAGAGAAAGGGGCTTATTTGTGTTGCCTCTGTAGTGGATGTTATAATTTACAAGAACAGTTTGAATCTAAACGATTGTTTTTGTGGATTTAGTGAAATACTTTGTGATGGACACAATCGAAGTGCGTAAAAATTGCCACTTGATGTTGGATTTTGATTGGACATTATTTTGTATAACTGGATTGATTCTTAGATTGAACTTGTTATTGAGCTTGCTTGTATTCTACTTTAAGCAATCTGGTGATTCTATCTTCTTAAATTCTCGTAAACGAGGTTCTCCCATTCTCCCACGTGGTTGTTTCTTGGTGGGGCCTGATATTTTGTCAATTCTTCCATATTGCCCTTTTCTCTTACATAATCACGGAATCCATGATTGCATAAATCAATGTTTTATTTGTTATGGTTACGTGATGGATTTAGTTGTATTTACGGGGGTTGCAAATATATCACCTTTGCATGGCTAGTGCAGGTTCAAATAATCCTCTCTCGTCTTTCTTTCCTGTAGTAGCTTTAAAGTATTGCTAGCTTGGAAGACCTTATTAATTCTATCTGTTCATTTGTGATAAGGGAATGCACTTTTCACACAAACCATTCTATGGCCTTATATTTGTGCAATAATTCTGTAGTTTGATGGAAGCCCAATCAGGGAGGGATTTATGTATCAATTGGTACAGATGGATGTCGATGTTAGTGATTGTCTAAGGTTTTCGCTACTCGGAAAATTATGCTCAGTTTTTACAATCTCTCATGTCTCTTTCATGGGTTCTGGTTACTTCTTAATTCGTAGTTGCTGAATTTCTTTTACCTGCTATTTGTTTCATTTAAGTCACACAAATTCTGTTTTAGGATTTAACTCTTTTTCATAAATGGTGGGATCTACTTTTGTTTTCATATGTTAAAATTCTAGATTACCTGATTGATTTAATTACTCTTTGTATTCTTCATGTTAGAGGCTTCATTGTATTAAATGCATTAAGTTCTTTGTTGATACTCAATATCCAGCATGTTACATTGTTTTTAACATCCAGCATGTTTCATTTTGTTTTGTAAGTCCATAAGAGGAGGCATCGACGGGAGCTGAAACACCAGCTTTTCTATTTTATTTCTGGGATAAATGAATAAGGGTGCTCTATTCCTGCATATTTACTATTTTTGGTGCACAGTGCAATTTATCCTTTTCAGAAAAAAAAGAGCCTTTCTGTTAGTCATACTGCAAGCCATGCAGCTAGCCTGTTTGATGCTGGCTTGATGCTGTATGTGTTAGTTTGTGAATCTAAATGTTTTGGTCAATATGCCTATGCTTAGTTGTTTGTACCTGTTAGTTAAAAATTGTTGGTATTTGACAGGGGCGAAAATCTGTGGCCATAAAGAGAGTTTGTCGCTTCTCTATATTCTCATGCAACTAGGTTTTCTTTGCTTAAAGGAATCTTGGACATGGGAAGTCTGTATTTTCCATATCATGTAACAGGCCATTAAGTTTAGCCAGAAAAATAAAAAACAAAAACATAAAATAGAAACCACTATTTTTTTTTCTTTTCATATACGCATATCATGGTGGTGGAAAAATTATATGTTCTGAACCTCATCTGACTGCATCGCAATCTGCAAAATTTCAGCTTCATTTTAAGAACCATTTAGGTCCATTACTGTACTGTGAAGTAACTCTTTTGGATGGATTGGAATCAATAATTCTTTGGCTTGGTGAATGAGTTTGGTTTTTGCAGTCCATAACTTTTTGAATTCCAAAATTATGTGTCATGAACCTTATCTAACAGCATTGTGAACTATAAAATTTCAGCTTCATTTCTAGAATAGTTTAGGTTCATACTGTATTGTGAAATGGTTCTTTCAGGTTGTTTTGGATCAGTACTCTGGCTTGGTGAATGAGTTTGGTTCTTACAGTAACTTTTGAATCAGCAGATGGGAGGTTCGAGATGCTTAATGCTTAATGCTTAATGCTTGTTATTATTTTTGAGACCTTTGAAAAATTTATCTAGACAAGTTGCTTGAGGTGTTTTGTTGAACACAGGGCATTCCACTGATGCCATGAACCATATAGAAGATGAGTATGTTCCCATTAGAGATGCGGAGGATGCCCAACTGGGAATGTTTGACAAACCACTTCCTTGCTTTGGCTGTGGAATTGGATGGTTTTCGTGAGTATTGCTTCCCTTCTTCTCCCTTAGTGCTCACACTCATGGATGCTTCTTTCTACTGCTGCCTCTTGCTTGGATTTGTGTTCCCATTCTTTTCTCATGGATGCACCGTTTCTCTGAAGCCTTCTGCTTGGATTTGTGTTCCCACTGATGTGGTACTTCTCAGCAATTCTCTACTTTGGGAAGTACTATAACAAGGATCCAAGGGAGCGATCTGGCCTTGCTGCATGTGCAATAGCTGTGAGTGTTGAGCTTAATTATTAATTTTTTTGTAGCATGGTTTTTCTCACTATTTTCGTTCATGCAGCTGATGTAACATCAAATATGATACTTGTCTTCTATTATTACTATGCCATTATTAAAAATCAATAGCTTGGGAAAAACATGAACTCATGGGTTCTAGCATTGGAATAAAGGCTTTTGACAGAGCATCATGATGCCAGTGTGTTAGATTGCCATTTAGTTCCAAGTCAGAATGACTTTTAAAATGTTACTCATTCTGTCCTTCAATTCATGGTGTTTCTTCTACTGTTTGTTTTACATGGGCTGCTCCACTTAATTGATGAAAGAAGCCTTTCCAAACCCAAAAGAGGTACAGACTGAGCTTTTCAGGAATGAAATAGGTATCTACAGGACAATGAAAAGCAACTGGGTGGTGTCATTGTAGTTTCCTAGCATAGAAAGAGCAGTGTTATGATGAGGTGACAGTTCATGTCCTTTGTGCGGGGCACACATTTTTCAATCACATTAACACTTTTACCGTGAAGTATTTCATGATAGGTATCAAAAAAGTTGTCTGGAAACTGGAAAGTACTTAATCTTGGGAGAGACCAGAGGTTCAACGTAGTCTCAACCATTGTACTAATTGCTGATCCCAGAGGTGTATTGAGTTATCTATTGGACATGTTTGGGATGAATCTTTGTGTTTATCTAGTTTGTTCATGAAGTAATATGCATGCACTTATGTCTTTTATTTTATTTGATTTCCATTTACTATGAACATTGCAGGCTATAGTGTTCACAGTAGCTGCGGTGATCACTTTGCTCGTTTATTTGTTGTGATTCTTGCTTCTACAATTTCATCTTGTGGCTGCAGTGTATGTTTCTAAACAATAAGATGAACCTGATCGTGAGCTAAGGCTCTCGTGCTCGAGTTATAATAGGCCAAGAGGAAAAGAATATCAGCACGGTGAATGATCGAGCTATCTTAAATCTGTAGCTGCAACTAATTTCTCCAGTCTTGTACATAATACAAATGTGTTGTATGATGATGGGCAAAAAAAAACAGAGAGAAGAAACGAAAGAAACAACGAAACTGTTAAATGCCCTCTTAGTGTAAGTATGTAAAGTGTTTATATCAAACTTACAGAGCAAATCACTCTGTATTTTATGCGATGATGCTTTAGAAAATGCGACATTCCTTGATATATTATTTCAGAGTTTGCTGGAGGCAGCAGCTAACTCAAATTGTTGCAAACTGACAATTGAAGTTAAGTGACTTCCAATGTGAAAATTCCCCATGTTTATTTCATGCATGCCTTGCATTTTTTTTAAGCTACTCAGGATCTTAAAAAGGCACGTTGCTTGTTCGCAACTGGGATTTCATGTCTATTCGAACCATTTCCTCCCTGCGGTTGGATGAGGTCCATGCGGATGCATGTAGCAGCCAGAGCTGCAATTCATGACCATGAAAAGAAGACGATTTGGTGGACGGTGTGGTTATATGTAGTAGCAGTGGTAGAACTTCCGCCTCTGGATTTCGTTGTAGTTATATTTGCTTGTAATTAATTGGTTGATTACATGTAATGTTATTATATTTATGAAAATATTTATTTCATTTTTAATAAAACCTTAACTTGTTTTTAATATTTATATAATATAATATTAGATTAATAAATATAGTATTTGATTTATGAATCTAGATTAATAATAGAATTTATGGGATAAAAATATTTTGCAAAGAAAATTATAAAGTTGTTATAATAATGAGATTTTTACTTTATCAAAATATTATTTCTAAAATGTTCCTAATTGATGTTTTCTTAAATACTAGATATTTATTAGAGTTGTAGAAATTAATATATATCATATTCTTTCCTTTATAAAAGAAAAGAATTTCTCATATGCTGAGGTATAAGAGATATCTGCAATTAATATGGTGTTTATCATAAAACATGTACACTGAATTGATCTAATATGAAGGTCTTTATCATAAAACATGTACACTGAATTGATTTGTATGAGAATTCTATATGAAGAGATCACTTATATTTATGAAAGATTTACATAACAATTGTGCAATTGATCCCTAGATTTGAGATCAATAAGTTATTTTATATAGAAAATGTTATGCTTTAATCCTATTATATGTTATCTTAATCGAGGTGACGAATGAGCATATATTAAGTATAACATTAACTATATAAAGGTAATTGAGTGATAAAAAGAGGATTCATCACCCTAGGTGAATTAGAAAAAAAAAAACATTTCATTTATTCTGAATTAGTATTTACTGAGAAATCCTTAATCAAGGTAGAATGAGATGTGAAAAGAATTTCAAATCTTATTTAAATTATCAATGACTATTATATAGAGAACAAACATGATTTAACATGGCAGACAAGTTTCATGCCTTAATGTTAAAAATAAACATTATTAATGAAAGAATATTAACTATACTAAGAAACCAGTCATTAAAAGGTTAAGTCAAACTACTAATAATTTTTTTAATATTTAGAAAATCATGACACGTTGTTAAATGACACACCTAATCTTCAAATATAAATTAATCAACATATTAGAAACCTAGTGGATCATACATATTACCATTAGTCAGAAATTAAATTAGGATAATTAATCAAGTGTTACTTGATTAAAAATAATTTTAGAAATTAAGCACTAGAATGTATTTAATTTAGGGATAATAATTTTAGTCCTGGAATAATCAAGTAGGGACTTGATTGATTAAATTTCTAAAATTATCCTTAAATAATATATGGGAATTATTTAAGGGCAAATTGATATTTTATAAATATATAGGGTTTTTTAGATTTTTCTATAAATAAAAGGCCATATCTCTTATTTTTTTGGAGTGATTGTCTGCTAAATAGAAAAATTACATAAGTCACATAATAAAGAGTTGACACTTTAGACATAGCAATCCCTCTCTTCTAAATAGGAATTTAGCAGATTTCTCATTGGTGATTTTTGTGGATTACTGTTGGAGGCTGAAAAATTAAATGTTGACACGACCAAAAGATTGATGTCTTCTCTCAAGCGCAAGAGTGTCAAAGTAATAAATAACCCGACAATACTAGGGTTGAACTATAGGGAAGTTAATTGTATAAATTATAGATAACAACAATACAATAACAAAAGTAACAATAACAATAACAATAACAATAATAATAGCAATAATAATACTAATAATAGTAGTAG
>NW_011500733.1:15515-15725 GCF_000495115.2 Populus euphratica
AAATTGTTAACATGATCACATTAGTTATCTTATTTGATTAATGCTAATACTTGTAAATCCTGTTAGGCATTTGACACGACGAAAAGATTGATGTATTATTAAAAGTGAACAAGATAACTAATTTAAAACATCTTAATATCAAATATTACGGTCCATGTTGAGTTTATATTATACTTATTCTTACATCATTAGTGTAACCTTTTCACCTTA
>NW_011500733.1:15871-16475 GCF_000495115.2 Populus euphratica
TAACTTAAGCAATACAAAGAGATCATGATCTTAATCTGGAAACCAAGATACTTAAATACATGATAAATATCTCCTTTTATAGGCCAAAATTTGAAACTATTGATTTGATAAATAATTGATGAGTAGGTGACAACGTCTTAACTTGGTAACAATCCTTATCTTCTTGTCTAAATAAAACATCATTGATAACATCATAATTGAAACCACTTGTATAATGAAAGTTCTAGGAAATTGTCTTAGCATTTCAACAAGAAAAAAAAAAATTAAAGTCATTTGAACTTCTAGAACTCAAGATATAGGCTAAACACTGAACAGTGCCTGGACTGGAGGACAAATTCAGACTTCTTTGTTGTTGCTATAATTTAGATTTGAAACAGTCTTTTTAAAACCAAACCTCTACATGAAAGTTGTAGGCCTATATCTTACCTTTTTATCCATATAAAGTAAACCTAAATTCGAGATCTACAGCTCTAGATATAACTCAATTACCAAACAGTATTTCGATTTGGACTCCACTAGCATCTCTTTTCAAGTTTGGCCATCTCTTTGTCCTTTTAATTTTAGTACTTAAACTCATTAATCAATCCTTTTATTTATGTGATAG
>NW_011500733.1:17708-18713 GCF_000495115.2 Populus euphratica
GTCGTGTCAAGTTTTTGGCGCCGTTGCCGGGGAGGTAAGTTCTTGTATAAATTATAGTTTTTATTTTATTTTCTCTTTTCACTTTTCTTGTATCTAACTTTGTTTATTTGTCTTATTTTGTTTTCTTTCTTTTGTTTTCTTTGTCCTTTTATTGTCTTCCTACACGTGCATAAGAGTGTGGTCATGTACATTAAGTGATACACTTTGTAACCCTTATTATTTTTAGAAAATATGACCGAAAAAAATAATCAATCGCTTCATAATGAGAATAATCGTGTCAGAACACTTAGAGACCATATGAATCCTATAAGAACAAATGCATCATCATGCATAGTTTTCCCCCCTGATGCATGTCATTTTAATTTTAAGTCAGGCATTATTCAACTTTTACCTTCTTTTTATGGCGTAGATCTACAAAATACATACTTGCAGTTAAAGGAATTTGAAGAAGTTTGTAACACCTAAAATAACTTAAATTATAGCATGAACATCATTAGATTAAAACTTTTTCTTTTTTCATTCAAAGATAAAGTTAAAACATGGCTACAAAATTTGAAACCAGATTCCATTTTATACTTAGGATGAAATGCAACAATAATTTTTAAAGAAGTTTTTTCTATCTCACAGAACAAAATCTTTCAAAAGATAAATCACCACTTTCACTCAAAAACCAGGAGAAACATTCTATCAATATTGGGATAAGTATCGAGACTTGCTTAATACTTGCGCTCATCATGGTTTTGAAACATGAAGATTAATTTCACACTTTTATGAAGGATTAACACTTAAAGATAGGCAAATGGTGGAATTGATGTGCAATGAAACTTTTAAAGATAAAGACCCTAATAAAGCAATGGAGTAGTTAAACTTGTTAGCTGAAAATGCTCAAAATTAGAACACCGCAGGTACTTATTAGACACCGGTTAAAACTTAACCCCATACATCTAGTGGAGGTATGTACAACCTTAAGGAAGATCATGACCTCCAAGCCAAGTTTGCTTTTTT
>NW_011500733.1:18724-21638 GCF_000495115.2 Populus euphratica
ATTAAAAAAGTGTGGTCAATTAAAATTTGTTTAAAACATTATATGTCAAATCTGTGAAACCAATGAACACTCAACCAATGATTGTCCACCTTTGTCTTCTTTTAGGAAATGCCTCTATAAACATGCTCATGCTTTAAAAAGTTTTCAAATGCTCAATCATAACTCATACTCACAAACATACAACCCTGGTTGGAAAAATCATTCAAATTCAGTTGGAAAGGTGCTTACAATAATGCACAAACTTCATAGCCATCATTTCAAGCATTCCATAATTTCAAAAATTATCAGGGATATGCATCTCCTTGTACCCCAGCTCCTAAAAGAAATCTTGAGAAAATATTGCATACATTCATTGAAAAGCAAGAGAATCATCACTCAAAATGCTTAAACCATGGCAGATCTAAAAGATGCTCTTACAAAATTCACATCTGCTCTTAGTTTTCAAGAGAAAGGTAAGTTTCCATCTCAACCACAACAAAATCCCAAGGGGCAATACAATGCAAATCCAAATAGTTCTGAAAGCTAATACATGGATCAAGTCAAATCAGTCATCACTCTTCGTAGTGATAAGATTATTGAAAAACCCGCTCTTGAACCTTATGAGAAAGATGATGAGTCAATCTTTAAGGGTAAAGAAGAGGTTAAATCTGAACATTGCAAAGAAAAGACTGATTCCCTGCCAGCACTTCCATTTCTTCATGTCATAACTAAATAAAGAAAAGTCAATCATAACTCTGAAATCTTTGAAACTTTCAAATAGATAAGGATCAATATACCTTTGTTAAATGCTATTAAATAATTACTTTTCTATGCTAAATTTTTGAAAGATCTATGCACTGTGAAGAGAAAATTAAATGTGAAAAAGAAAGTCTTTTTAACCAAACAAGTAAGTGTCATTCTTCAAAACAATAATGCTTTGAAATATAAAGACAATAGTTATCCTACAATTTATTGCTTTATTAAAGAACATAATATTAAAAAAGCTCTACTTGATTTTGGAGTTAGTGTGAATTTACTTTCATATTTAGTTTTTCAAAGTCTCAATCTAGGTGAGTTGAAACAAACTTTTGTAACTCTCTTACTTGCCGATAGATCTATAAAATTTTCTAGAGGAATAGTTGAGGATGTGTTAGTATAAGTTGATAAATTCATTTATCATATGGATTTTATTGTCTTGGACATACAACTTGTTGAAGCATGTAATTCATTTCCTGTTATTTTAGAACATTCGTTTCTCGCAACTTCTAATACACTAATTAATTATAGGAATGAACTGATGAAGTTATCATTTAGAGACATGACATTGAAGATGAATTTTTTTAATATTTACAAGTAACCTGAAGATGATAATAATTTATAAAAAATAGATCATTTTAAAGAATTAGTTTATACTCAATTTGAATATACCTTGAGTAAAACTAAGTTTAATGAATCTCAAGAATTGTAAATGATTTATTCTCAAAAAGAAATCAAGGACAAGAAAGGCACTGAAAATATTTATACGAATCATTTATCAAAATTAACAATAGATTCGACATCTAACATCCTACCAATCAATTATTACTTTCTTGATGAATTCTTACCTTCTTTTAGTCCAATACCTTGGTTTACTAATCATATCAATTTTTTTTCTTTAAGAGATTTGTCAGCTCATTAGAGTACTCAAGACAAAAATAAGTTTTTGAATGAAGTGAAGAACTTTTATTGGGATGACCCTTACTTATTCAAATATTATTCTGATCAAATTTTTAAAGATTAATTCCTGACAATGAGGTAAGTAGTGTCATTAAATTTTATCATTCAGAGGCATGTGGTGGTCATTTTTATCAAGAAAGACAACTTGAAAAATTTTACAATGTGAATTTTTTTGGCCCACCATGTTCATAGATATGCATGCATTTTGCAAAACTAGTGAAAATTGTCAAAAAGTTGATATTGGTCAAAACGTTTTGCTTTATGATTCTCGACTCCATTTATTTCCTGAAAATCTAAGATCAAGATGGAGCGATCCATTTATTAAGAAATATGTATATCCTCATAGCGCCTTTAATATAGAGAATCCAAAGAATGAAAATGCTTTTAAGGTAAATGAATATCTTGGAAAGCTTACTTTGATAATTTTCTTAGTGAAAATAAATTAATTAGTTTTAATGATCCTATAGATAAAGGTTGATTATTTTGTTTTTCTCATATTGTTTTTGTGTTTTTTTTTGTGAGATTTTTGTTTTGCTAGCCTCTTTCACCCCGGTCAAATAGCGGATAATGGTAATCAGTGACTTTTAAGTCGGTTCTTTCAATTTCCCATGATAATTGATATTTGTGTATATATTTATGCAATTATTTACTCTTTTTGCCTTCTTTAAATCTCTTCTCCAATTCTTATTTCAAAATGGACACCACTTTTAAAAAATTAAAAAGGTATTTTCCCACTCTGCTTTAGAATGCGATTATAAAAATTTATTGTATTAAGTGTATAAGATTGAGGTTGTTAATGAATCATGGAATTCCTAAAAATATTCATCAGCTAATTAAAGCAAAGGTCCAATTATCAGGTGAGTCTTCTAGGTTTGGTAATGTTTGTTGTTTTAGGTGATGTCTTTTATACTTTATCTTTCTACCTTAGAACATTGAGAAAGATAACTAACTAACTACTTTTGTTTTTAATAAAACCATTTAACAAAATTATTATTACTAGGATGGCATGGTAAAGGAGAATTTTATTGACTCTTAAGACGCATCTTAGTAAATATTTTTCAATGGTTATTTGCAATATTCATAACAAGGTTTATTAGAATACTTCTTGAAATATTCAGGTTTACAAACTCTTACATTGTTATCATTTGATTATGCTGATATATTCATTTAACAAGTATTCTTAAACCTTTATTTTCACATGCGTATTTAACATATGATT
>NW_011500733.1:21803-22003 GCF_000495115.2 Populus euphratica
TTAATAGCATAATATTTATGTTTTATTGTTTCTTATATTTGTTTAAATGTGTTTTAGGTTTGGTAATGTTTATTGTTTTAGGTGATGTCTTTTATACTTTATCTTTCTACCTTAGAACATTGAGAAAGATAACTAACTAACTATTTTTGTTTTTAATAAAACCATTTAACAAAATTATTATTACTAGAATGGCAGAGGAA
>NW_011500733.1:22703-39623 GCF_000495115.2 Populus euphratica
CTGATGCTATAAGATACCTTTAATTTATGATAAATGTTCATCTTAAATGCAGACCTATCACATAAATTAAATGATTGATTGATGAGTTCAACTACTGAAATTGAGAAAACAAAGAGAGGGTGAAGCTTAGAAAAGAGATGTCGGTTCAGTCAAAACTGAAACTCTATTCAGTTATCGGGTCATATATGGAGTTGTAAAACTTGGATTTAGATGGAATGCTAAGACATATGTCCTGCAGCCCAGACACTATTTAGTGTTCAACCCATATCTTGAATTCTAGAAGTCCAAATGACTCAATTTTTTTTATTGCTCTCTCTTTATTATAATACTTAAATTTTACTTATATTAATCTCTTATTTATGATTCTTATTTTCTTTTCTTTACTTAGTTAATTTTTATCTTATTTATGTTCTTATTTTGTTTATTTAAGTTTGTCTTCTTTCATTATGTTTGGTTAAGTTTATTATTTCAAGATGAAAAGGTTATACTAATTGTGTAAGAATAAATATAGTGTAAACTCAACATGAACTTTAATGTTTGTTACTAACATGTTTTATATTTGTTATCTTATTCACTCTTAATACTTTGCTTGTTAAATGATTAATCTAGATTTATGTTATATAATACTTGGTATAACAAATACTTGGTACTTTCATAGCCCCACCGTATGGTATAACTGATACTTGTGTTATGAAAGGAATTTAATTTGTTGTTAACATAAGTTATAATCATGAATACCTGACAACATTTACAAGTATTAGCATTATTTGAATAAGATAACTAATGTAATCATGTTAACCATTTATAATCTGATTGGAATTTTTTTTTGTGTAGTTTCTAGTTGAGTAATAACAAGAGTTTATATTACACTTATTTGAAATACCGTTAATGGATCCTCTAACCTTGATATTTGTTTTTATTGTTTAATCTTTATATTATTCTTACATCTGAAAGTCCTTTTTAACTTATTATTATTGTTGTTGTTATTTATACAATTAACCTTCTTATGGTTCGATTCTAGTCTTGGCGAGTTATTTATTAGTTCGACACTCCTACACTTGAAAGAAAATATCAATTTTTTAGTCGTGTCATAGAGTGCTATAGTGAAATTACTATTTTTAGCCTTAAGTGCAAAAAAAATGGTGACTTTGGTTGTGGGGGTGCTTTGGTTTTTTTCTCTGGTTCATTGGTCATTAAAATATTGTTTGGAGGTATCTAAGTCTTTTCTATATTTTTCACATTAAAAATATTTTTTTACCTCTAGGATTAAAAAAATATTGGGCTATGGGGCATCACTTTTTTGGTTTTTCAATTCTTCATTTATAGTAAAAATACGAATCTAACCTTAGAAAAGACACACACACACACACACACACACATATATAATCAGACAATATATTCTTTAAATATTAAAAGACAACATATTAAATCAACTCTGATGAACTCCAAATCTATTATATAAGTCATGAAATTTTGATAATTCTAAATAAAGCAAATAATTTTTTTTATTAAACATTATACTCAATTAACTTAATAATGAAGGACAAAATTAAAAATAAAATTCAACAAAACAAATGAGTCAAGTGAACTTTGATTAACCTGTAAAACTTGATTCATGATATTAGAATAACCTTGTAGAAAGCAAATTAAAAAAAAAATTATGAAGCTCAATTCTCAATCAATCTAATATTGAAGGATGAAAATTTAAAAAAAAAATTTAAAATAGCACAAAAAACATATGAGTCAACCAACGAAACTTATACCTCAAGTCATGAGACTGAGATAACTTTATAAAAATCAAACTAAAATAAATTATGAAGTTTCATTCTCAATCAACTTAATATTGAAGGATAAAATTAAAAAATTCTCAACTAAAAACAAAAAAACCTAAGTTAAATGGCCTAACTGGTGATCTAGATCATAAAACTATAATAACCTTATAGAAAGTTTAGATTGATAATATAAAAAATAAATATATTTTGTAATAAAAAGTAATTCAATCCTTTTTCAAGGAGAATTATTTTTTCCATGTAATATACTAATAATGGGATGTATTTTTTCAATCATTTGAAAAAAATAAATTTAGTTTGGTTATCATGCAAACTAGTTTGAAAACTAGATTGATGTCTACGTTATATTGTGAATTAGATCAAATTTATTTTATATTTAAAATAATATTTAGTTATTGTTAATATGAGTAAGACAATATATTTTTTAAATATTAAAATGATAATATATTTAATATATTTTTTAAATATTAAAATGATAATATATTATATTAACTCTAATGAACTCCAAATCTATTATTTAAGTCATGAACTCTGATGAACTCCAAATCTATTATTTAAGTCATGAGACTTTGATGACTCTAAAAAAAGCAAATAGCTTTTTTTTATTATTATTATTAAACTCAATACTCAATCAACTCAATAATAAATAACAAAATAAAAAATAAAATTCAATAAAAAAATGAGCCAAGTAAACCCTAATTAACATATCAAACTTGGTTTATATGACATTTAAAGGTTTTTTTTTTTTTTTTACTTTCACATAGGTTTTTTGGGTAATTATTAATGTCGTAAAAGGTATTTTGATATTTTTACATTGATTTTTTTAATTTTAATTAAAATTATTGGTTCATGCTAGGCTCATCCTAACTAGTTGGTGATGTTTGCGTCATTTAGACATTGCATTCAACATTACTCTATTGTCAAACCTAACCTTCCATTGTTATTTTGGATGCTAATTAATTTTTTTCTCTTTAATTATTTTTTTGTATTTACTTTTATTTTTTAAATTATTTTTTATTATTTTTTTCTGGATTTATCTTTTGACATTTGATTTGTTGAGAATTTAATTTTGTACAATCTTATAGTTCTGCATTAGTTTTTTTAATATTAATTTTATAATTATTTTCAATTTCTTTTTTATTAGTTTATTCTAATCTCATGATCTAGGTTACAGGATTTATATTTTTTTAATATATATTTTTTTAATTATTTGTGTGTGATTCCCAATATATTATTCTAATTCATCAATAAATAAATAAATAATTATATATATACACACTCAAATGAATTTTATTTTTAAAATAAAGAATATTTATTTTTTTTAATTTAATTTTTTATATTTTGGTCTTGCGTAATGTTTTAGGATGTAAATTTATTTAATTTATTTTTAATTTTTCATTCACAGGTTTTTTATTGATTTAAATAAATAAATTAAATAAAAATATTTAGATAAATATCTTATTTTATATAATTAAATTTTTTAATTTATATTTTATTTTTAATTTTTTAGTTATTATATTTTAACCTCTTTTTTTTTTTATATGAAATAAGTATCAAAATAACTTGTATACGGACTATTTATATATATATACACACACACGCTAAAATGAAAAAAGAGTCCGTCTATCTGCGCCCACAAATTAAATCGGAAAAAATTAAGACAGGGAAACGAAAACAAGAGAGCAGAGAACCCTAGGAGTAGGAGGAACAAGCAAAATTCCCATTAACCAGCACCCGAAAACCCTAATTAATTCCTTCCTTCCTTCAACAAGACCCAATAAACTGCATTATTATCATTATCTAATTTTGTAGAGAGATAGAGATTGTGAATGGAGGCAATACCGCACCCAATACCGCGAACTGTTGAGGAAGTTTTTAGTGATTTTAAAGGAAGACGCTCTGGTTTAATCAAGGCTCTCACTACCGGTTATGCTTCTAATTTAAATTGTTCTTTTTGAACTAATTTAGCTTCTTTTTTATGCTTTATCTCTATATTTGCTTAGTGGGTTTGGTTTGTTTGTTTCTTTTTTTAATTCACTCTAGGGTTTGTTTGTTTGTTTTCTGCAGATGTTGAGAAGTTTTACCAGCAGTGTGACCCTGGTGGGTTTCTCTCTCTTTTTAATTTTCTTTATTTTAAAGTTATGAATGTTTTACGTGAATTTTGTTATTTGAAGGTGTTTTTGATGGTTTAGAGTATCAATTTTTCATTTTTTGAATTTGGGTATGTTTGAGTTGAGGATGTCATAACCTTTGTCTCTTTATTGCTGTTGCTGTGTTGTTAAGCTATGTTTTCACTGCCTTAATACCCCACTAACCGCTGAGTGATTTTGTGAGAAGTGAAAGTACTTTGTTAATTGTGCTTACTATGGTTTTGATTTTAACACAATACAGTTGTTGTATTTTTCAGTGATTTTTTCCAGTCTATCTTCCTAGTTGCTTCTTATTCGCAAATGAGTGTTTCATGTGTAGAAATCTCAAAATCAGATCAGCTGATGCATGCTGTGACTGCAAACTTCACTGCTTATGTCTGCGTAATCTGATATAATCCCCATTCTCTAGTGTTTTAAAGTGGCCCATGACTTCCTTTAGTTCAATAGTTTCTGCTAATTGACATCTGTTGTTCACTCATACTGCTGCAAGCCCGACATGGGACTACTTTCTTAGACAAATTAATTATTGATCATGTTATGTTTACTATATTTGCAACAATCACCTTAAATACAGATTGCAGAGCTTTACAATTCAGTTTAAAATCACAGTGAGCAATGTGCTATTTCATTATTTCACCTTTTTGAGAAAACTTACCATTTGGGAATTTAAGACATCCATGTGCATGGGTGATTGTTCTCAGGCTTTAGCTTGCTCTGCTTTTGGACTGAATTAAAGAAGCTATGCGTATAGACCCTGGAAATAATTATCATAGCATGTGCATGTGTGTGCTCATGTTTGTCTATATATATATATATATATATATATATATATATATATATATATATCATCTTTAGTATGGAAAGTTCTGGGCAAGAAAGTGTTTGTTTGTATCATTGTCTCAAAAGAAAGAATTAAGCCATATCTTTTTTTATTGATGCAATGTTCTGCTTATCTTAAGTTGCAGGAATTTCAACTATTATAATTTACAGCTTCTTCTGTGTGTGCTTTGTGTAATGAAATGCTTTTCAAGTAGCAATCTTATTGCATTTTATTTATATTTATTTGATTCTTTTTAGTCAGATTGGGGAAGATATCTCTAACCTGAACTTTAAAAGAAGGTTGGAGGTCAATGGTTTTGCAGGAATTATAGTGTGTACCTAGTCCACCTATTATCTATATGCTTTTAGAAATCTCTGTGATTGATTATATTTATTTTGAATGAATAAATGCTTATTTGTGTCTTACCTTAGTTTCAAGATCATTTCTGCATTTATAGCTGGGTAGGGGTTTTTGGGGATATTGATACTGGTTCTCATGGTATATATGCTTGCTTTTAGCGCTTTCTCATTAGAAAGTGACATAAATTCTCATCCTAAAATGCATCTAATTCCTGGACATTTATGGTGCATCTAATTCCTGGACATTTATGTTCCTATAGCACTTGGAAAAAAAAATCGTATTCTTAACTATCATCCCTTTTGAGTCACAGAGTTGGCATGATAATTGCTTTATTCATGATTTTGAATTTGAGATCAGTTACATTAAGTTCATAGCTAGATATAATCTATTTTGCACAGTTATTGTTACTGCCAAATGATTGTTCAATCTTACAGTTGCTTAAACATTTGCATGAGTTATCAGCTAGCATGAAATTTCTTACAAGTTTGAATATTTCAGCTTTCTGATGATATATCAAATATGAGTTTGCAGATAAGGAGAACTTGTGCCTATATGGACTCCCAAATGAAACATGGGAAGTTAATCTGCCTGTGGAGGAGGTGCCTCCTGAGCTTCCTGAGCCTGCACTAGGTATAAATTTTGCTAGGGATGGGATGCAAGAGAAAGACTGGTTATCCCTTGTTGCAGTTCACAGCGATTCATGGTTGCTTGCTGTTGCATTTTATTTTGGTGCACGTTTTGGGTTTGGGAAGAATGAAAGGTATGGTCTAATTTTCTTTTTGGCAATATGGCCGTAAGTTACTGTTTTAGTTTACTGCTGATCTTGCCAAGTTTAGATTTAAAATTTACAAGTGCAAACCATGTCATTGTATTTTCCCTGAAATGTATAATTTCACCTGGGCATAAACTCTTCTGGCAGGTTTCTGGTTTTGATCTTCCTATCAACTGAGTAAACTGCCTAGTATCTTGCATGATGCTTGTGTCTTATCTGCACATTTTGCTTTGGATTGACTTGTTTTTGGATTTTAATTTAGCTTTCACTTTGCTTGTGATCTATCATCCAGTTATGCCCACATACATAGTTGGCGGTTGACATGAACCCAGGAAATATCTAGTGTTAGAAAAAGCTGGGAAGAGGAGGAAAGCATGGTTGAACACATCTCTCATTCTTATATTATGTTGCTCTCAAATGAGAGGAAGTCCCATGGACTTGGATTACAGTACTTTCAAGACCCCTATTTATACTAGCCTAATGATAATTTTAGAGACTTGAAGGATAAACATACCATTACTGATTTGCATACTTGTATCTAGAAGAAGTAAAATATTATTAATATTTTGGAATGGAATCATTTTCCTTCTATTTGTAGTTTATTTGTTTCCATGGGCTCAAATCACTCTGGTGCTTCCTTTCTCTTAAGAAGTGCTTTTATTAGAAAAGGGAGCTGATGAAATCTTAGCACACTTTGAGATGGAAGTGCGAGCTTTCTTTCTTTCTAGCTAGTTGAACATGATGATTGGATGTGGGGGTTAAGTGTTTGTGCAATCATCAAACTAGCGATCAAGAAACTATTTATATGATTTAAACCAGTAATCAAGAAATTATCTACTGGGCATTCACTCCATTTACCTTGTATCAGTTATTCTGCTGGAATAAGAGATTGTGCAATAGCTTCTCTTCTTTTCTAGAATTTTCTTGTCTTTAAAATCAGATGGAATTTGCTTGGTTTGGGCATGAACTACACACGGAAAACAAGGTAATGAAATCTTTTGCCGGGGATCTGAAAGATCTAACGACTCTTCATATATTTCTAGTGATAAAGTTTTACATCTCAGTCTTAAAAATATTGTCATTTAGACTCCCAATCCTTCAATTGAACTCCTTTTCCTCTTATTTTTCTTTTGATCTCTTTCTTGTTATTTTGTGTTTCTTCTGTTCATATTTTACCCTATTCTTGCTGCTTTTAATTCTTTTCATATTTATTTTGTTTTTTTTTTTTTTTTTCCATATAATAGAGTTGAACATTTCCTATCACTGTAAGGAAGGCTTCACCCTGCACTTATTAATTTCCCGGCGCAAGAGCCATTACTATTTCATGTTGAACATATCCCCATGTCAATCCATGAAACAATCCCCCTTCTGTAATGAGCAACTTGAGAGGCAATAAATAAATAAAAGAATGTCATTCTAATTGTAATTGAACTTTGATTTGACAGGAAGAGGCTTTTCCAGATGATAAATGAGCTCCCCACAATATTCGAGGTTGTGTCCGGAAATGTTAAGCAACCTAAGGACCAATCTGCCACTCACAACAACAGTGGCAAAAGCAAATCAAGCGGGAAGATGGTAAGAAGTTATGAGTTGCATTCTTCTATCAGATACTCCTTTCTCAGTGCTGTTCTGTTTACAATTTCTTTTACTGTTTGAATGTGGCCTTTAAGCAATCCCGGCAACCTGAGTCCCAGACTAAGGCAGTAAAGGTATCTGCACCACCCAAGGAAGACTATGAGAGTGGGGAAGAGGAAGAAGAAGATGACGAACAGGGTGCTACTTGCGGAGCATGTGGTGAAAGCTATGGCACTGATGAATTCTGGATTTGCTGTGATATTTGCGAGAAATGGTTCCATGGGAAATGCGTCAAGATTACACCTGCCAAAGCTGAGCATATCAAGCAGTACAAGTGCCCAAGTTGCAGTGGCAAGAGGGCTAGGGTTTAAAGTTAGATGCTGAAGTCGAAGATGGACATCACTTAAACAAAGCAGACAAGGGGTAGAACTTTTTCTTTAACGTTTTAAAGTTGATCAGAGCCAGTTGCCTACTTTAGTCAATGAATTCGAATGACTGCAGATTGGATTTTTAAGTTTGGCTACTCATGGTTCCTTGTGTCAAATCTTTCTTGGGAATTGTGTTTCTGAATAGCCGGTGGCAACTATAGCTATTCTATTTATATGTTGCTGCATTTTTTTGGTTTGCGTGGATGCAATTTTTCTCTCCACGATTTCCTCCCTAGTGACTCCCCTCCCCCTCCTTCAGGTCGACGGGTGGAAATCTTTTCTTTTTCTTTTTTCTTTTTTCTTTTTTTCCTTTTTGAAAAAAATTTCCAACAAAAGGGGATTTGAAGCGAGGAGCTCCAAAGTATGGGAACAAATGCAGCTGGGTCGAGTAAGGGAGCCAAGCGATTCACCCTCGGGAGCATGAAGGGAGCACTAGTAGCTCAACATTCTGAATTACAAAGAATTTTTGTCAGATGCTAGTTTTATGTGTTATTGTTGTTCCATGAGATAAATAGATTGGAAATTGCAAATATTTTTGCAGTCAAGACGACGTGTCTTTTATTCGGCCTGGTCCTTGAGGAGCGCTGGAGTACCTGACTGGTGGTGGACTGGTAATGGGGTGAGCTGAAAAGCTTGTAAAGGCGACGGTCTCACTCACCGAGGGGTGTGAGTTCTCTCAGATTGGTACAAACCATGGTGCTTTGATTGGTATGGTCTTTTTAGGGAGATAATGGTTCTTTTCTGTTTGTAATTTGTAGGTTATCATGAAATATGAGTTAGTAATGGTCTTCATTGGTTGGCATTGAACGAGTTTGGTGTCTTGACTTGACCATGGCCATGGGGTTGGTAGCTTCTGCCCATTTTAAATCGTTTTGAAATGGTTTCAGGCAGCTATATCAATCATTGTTATCGAAATTCTCACAATGCAAAATTGATCTAAATTCTCAAAAACCCAGTGGAGTGTCAGACTTGGTTTATACAAAATTGATAAATTCAGCTAAAATTGATAAATTGATTTTACAAGTTTACTAGATGTAAAATTAAATATATTTCTCAAATCATATATTATATGAAAAAATATTAGACATATGAAATTATATTGTGGTAAAGTTTTAGGTTAAATAAAGTTTAGGAATATATTATTTCAAATAATTGAAGTTGCTAGATAAATATTATCAAATCTTTTAAATTATATTTTCATGTACTGTTTGAAATATATCTAAAGCTACAAGTAAAGTTTTGCTACTATTTAAGTTGTGATAAAAACTAAATATTTCAAGCATCTCAACCATATATACCATATATAGTAGATATAGTAATTCATCCAAGCAATGAGAACAACATATTTAAAATTAAAACTAAAATCTACCAAGAATATGTGCAAATAAGAGATTTGGGTCATATTAAGAAATTTAAGCATGAAAATTTTGTTTTTATTACTCTATTTTATATATTTATTTTTAAATATTTATTTTTAATTTGGTTTATTTTGGTACATTAGATATTATTTATGAGTTTATTTTATTATTTAACTTATATTAATTAATTATTAGTTTAAATTCATTAGCTTACAATCCAAAATACATCCATTAAAACTTGTTTTTATGAAAACAATAACGTTATCATCAGCTTTTTATTTACTTCCTGCGATCTTATATATTGCAAAGTTTTATTAAGAGATACTTTATTTATTCATGAAATTGTACTATTTATCTATCTTGTTTTATTTAGATTATTCATTAATTATATAAAATTGTTGATTTTATTTCTCATATTTTAATATAATTTGATTTCTTAATTAGAATTATTAATATATAATAAGTTAAAATATTAATTATAATTATACAATTTAATTTATATTATATTTTCTGTATTTGTGAAAAAAAACAAAAGCATTATTAATATCAAGGGCACCATGGTGACTTGTTCGGGACCCTAAAATGAAGTGATGTGAATGTCCTCATTCGTCGGTTCCTAAGGCTCTAATTGAATGTCATAACGAGGCCGTTTCATCGGTGCAAAAGAGGAAAATTAATACCGATCGGTTCTCAAGGGACGGACATCAAGTGATTGAGATTTGTCGTTTTCTATTTAACGTGGAAATGAGAAAAAGGGTCGAAATTGCCAAAGTGCCATTCAAGACATTATTTGTACCCTTTTTTTTTTATAATATTATATAAATCTACATGACATCTTGAGATAGTGACAGTACTGAAACAACCAAATCATTTACGTTTTTTGAATAAAAACGCGTACATCAATCATTGAATAAAAAACAGGCCCCATGAAAGAAGCCAAATCCCTCCCGCGTTCAATAATACATGCATCATTTTAAAATATATATTTAGTTAAAATTATAATTACATTAAAAATTATTTAATATAATTAATTAAAAATATATTTTAAATTGAAATTTAATAATAAAATAACTAATATATATATATATATATTATAGATTTAACTATTATTATATTATGAAATACATAATACTTTATAAAAAATATTTTTTATTATTTCATTAAATTATCTATAATTTTATTATATAAAAAATTTATTAAATATATTCAATTAAACTGTAAAAAAATTGATTTTTATTTTCAAACTTAAAAACATGTTCAATCATATTACATAGTAATGGATGTAAATAATTGAATTGTTCTTTTTGATTCATTGATTGTTCTTCAACACCAAAAATTTTGCAAATGATAATTTTTATGATATCTCTCACCTTGATACATAAGGACCAAGCACTATGAATTTAATTTTTCCAAGCATTCCAAACATGGTTGATACATAAGGACAAAGCAAGTACCAAAAACACAGCAAGAAATCTATTTTTTTATAGATATCACATGGCCCTATTAACACAAAACTTTTACCCTTTGCCTACCTATTCATCCTGGTAGGAGCTAGAACTTCCCGCCATATCTTTAGTGAAAGCACAACAAAAGAATGGCATCAGCCAAAACCTTCTACTGAAAGCATAGAAAACTGGAAGACAAGTTGGCGTTCTCATTAATCGATATTAATTCAGATCTGCATCAAATCTGCAGGGAGAATGGTGGCTTATGCAAGGTTGCAGAAGACGATACAGCCAAAAAATCAGAGAGATGGGCTGCGGTGTTTCAATGTGCTTTGATGCGGAGGCCAAATTAATTTGTCCAAGAATTTCAACCACAATTACATTGTTTGATTTACCTCATGATCAAGTATTCCACGTGAAAAGCATCTTTAAGATATTTCTCATTAACTGAGGCCAGACCTTATATATATCATGGGATCCACATGCAAAATCACAAATTTTTGGAAGAAACCGCACAATCCACCACTCTGCAAAACACCCTATGAGAGAAAGGAAACGGTTCTGAGCCCACCTCCTCCGTTCAGCTGCCCTCTTGGGGCCTCTTTCAAGTTGAAGACAGCTGCAGGGGGGTACAAGTAGTGCTCTGAGCTGGGGCATAATTAATGCTTCCATATCTTTGAATACTACGAGATCAGTAAACTGCATCTTTAATTGGTTATTTATAGACTGTGGAAACCAATCAAAAGCAGCCACTAGCTAGCACACCCACAAGATCATGAGTTTATTATAAGGGCCCAATATTGCCCTGCATGCCACTAAATCTAGCTTGGTTCTTGAATGGATCAGATGTTGGAACCTTCAGAAATATTACCACCGGTCCAAGCTACATATATATATATATATATATATAGAAACATGTTCTCTCTGTTCTCGGACGCACAACACAGGGTTAGGGTTACCCATCATTTTTCTTCCTCTTTTCATTTACGTCTATGAGGGTAAGCGGAGGAGAGGAGGAAACAGATTTAAAACGTAAAGGAACACTGATCTACTTCATTAATGTCAAGTTTTGTTATGATCCTTTCGTTTGCTCAGCTTCGATGAAGTTAATTTGAACCAGTTCGGCAAGCCATGCCTTCAACACGGATCGGTCGCAATCCCATGTTGACAATCACCCCCACGATTTCATTGAACCAGTTTGGCAAGCCTTCAACAATCCTTGAGGATTTTTCTCAAAACACAAAGGCCTCCTCCACTTCTCTCTGATATCGATCTGCATCTGAACGTGTCTTCATTGTCATATCCCTAATCTCACTACCGCCATGACAATGGTGGGATCAGGACGTTTTCCATCACGAATTCGTTGAAGCTTTTTCTCTTGACATGATCTGGAGGCACTAGTTTTTGCATTATAATGGACGAGTGCCGTAGCTGTCAATGTTTGGACAAGTTCTCTGGTGGCTTTAATTAACCATAAATGTTGCTCTTTAACAAGTATATGCAATGCCTGTCTCGTTTGTTTTGGACTTCTCCTGTCAAGAAACAAGAAAGGGTACCATTTAGTGCCTGTTTGGAAATTAATATCACTTGTGGCTGTCAATATTTAATGATATTTTGAAACGTAATTTCTTTTTATATGTTATTTTCAAAAATTATAATTTATAACTTTTCGAAGACCATATACATAATCTTCTCTCATGGTCGTGTAAAAGCTAGCTGCCGCTTGAGCCACAGGAATTCAATTGAATAGTTTAATTCCTTGTTAAGTGGTATTCCATATATATATATATATATATGAAAAGGAAATCCTTTTTCACGGTAGAAATTACATAATTGGGACTTTTTCTAATTTTTTTATGACAAATCTCTTTCTTTTTTTTTTTTTGAAATTTTTCTAAGATTTTTTTTCTTTTCTTTTTCATTATACTTTGTATATTTATCACCTTATACTTAATCTATTTATCACCGATTTTTTTCTTATCTTTATTTTCTTGTAATATTTTTTATTTTTTTATATATTTTCTAAAAAAATATTATTATTTCATTTTTTATACGTAGAATATATATCATTCTACATGACTTATTTATATCATTCATTTTGTTCTTATCTTAACTTTTTCTTTTTTTTCATTACACTTTCTTATAAATCATTATATAAAACTAAAAATAAATGATGTTTCACTATATCAATTACAACATTGTTGTATTTTTTTATTATATTAAAAATTAATTTAAGATTTTACACATCTTTATTAACATATATAATCCTTACATTGTTTAATTAAAGATAAATATTATTTTTTTATTTACATTAATTATATCATTTACTCAATTTCAAAAAATATATTAATAACATCCGTATATTTTTTCTTTTGCCTTAGAAAAAAGATATTATTCAACTTGTAACAAGACAAGTATAATAGAAGTATCAATTTTTTTATTTAATGATGATACATATAAATTTTTATTTATTTAATTAAATACATCGTTATGCCTTTTAATTTATAATTCAGATTTGTTTGTTTAAAAAAATGCATCGAAAAAACTTAAATGTTTATTTTTTGTCAAAAACAATATCAAACTGACACGACGAAAAGATTGATGTCTTCTCCCAAGTGCAGGAGTGTCGAAGTAATAAATAACCCAGCAAGACCGGGGTCAACTTATGTTAACAATAAATCAAGTTCCTTTCATAGCTCAGGTGTCGGTTATACCATACATTATGGGCTATGAAAGTGCCAAGCATTTGTTGTACCAAGTGTTATATAACATAAATCAAGATTAGTCATTTAACAAGCAAAGTATTAAAGAGTGAACAAGATAACAAATATAAAACATGTTAGTATCAAACATTAAAGTCCATATTAAGTTTACATTATACTTATTCTTACACCATTAGTGTAACCTTTTCACCTTGACATAATTAACTTAGCTAGACATAATGAAAGAAAGCAAAATAGATAAACAAAATAAGAACATAAAAGTTAACTAAGTAAAGGAAAGGAAATGAAAGGCATAAACTTAATATTAATGAAAACAAAGCATAAAAAATACAAAGAGAGAAAGGAAGAGCATGATCTTGATCTGGAAATCAAGATGCCTAAATGCATGGCAAATGCCTCCTTTTATAGGCCAAAAATGGGAACTATTGATTTGATGACTAATTGATAAGTGGGTGACCAACTTTTGACTTGGTGACAATCCTTATCTTCTCTTGTCTGCCCAAAACGTCATTGATAACGTCAAAACTGGAGCCAGTTGCAAACATGAAAGTTGTAGGCAATTGTCTCAGCTTTCTTGTGTAAAAACTTCAGCTCATTTGGACTTCTAGAACTCCAGATATGGCCAAAATACCGAACAGTGCTCGGGCTGGAAGACAGATTCGGGCTTCTTTGTTGTTGCTACAATTTGGACTTGATAATGGCCTTTTTAGATCTTGGGCTCCATATGAAAGTTGTAGGCCTATGTCTTACCTTTCTATCCATATAAATTGGACCTAAATCTGAGATATATAGCTCCAGATATGACCCATTTACCGAACAGTGTTCCGGTTTGGATTGCACCGACATCTCTTTTCTAAGTTTGGCCATCTCTTTATCCTTGCAATTTAAGTTCTTCAAGTCATCAATCAATCCTTTCATTTATGTGATAGGCCTGCATTTAAAATGAACATTTACCACAAATTAAAGTTATCTTATATTATTAGATATATTATTATAAAATATGCTTTGGTTAAGGAGTTATTGATACTTCAAGTGCAAAATGATGATATAAAACCATGATAAAAATGCACTTTTAAGTACTAATCACAAACCCATAGTAAAACATCGATAAAATAGCTAGTGATATACTAATTTCGATGTTTATGAACTAATTTTGAAATGAAAATTTAAAAATAACTTCAGCATCTCGATCGGATTGATTGTATTTGGGGGAATGGGTGTGCATGTGAGGAGTATTCCCCCTTCATCCAGTGAGAACCAAATCTTATGATATAACCAGTGCGATCATTTGAAAATATTTATTCTTATTTTTTTTGTTCAGGATTTGTTTTTATTTTGAGTTATGAGAAGAGACTCTGTGTCTTGAAGTTTGTTTTTATTTTCTTCTTGAGAAACTTTTCTTTATTTTTAGATTAAACAAAACAACAATAATATTTACGAGGAAAATGTAAGGTAAAAAAACGTGATAGTTTTCCTTTTAATATTCTCTGTATTCTCAAAACCTCACGCATCATTCTACCTTATAAAAACATACACAAAACAAAATAACTATCTAGTAAATAATTTAATAAAAAAAAATTATTTTTTTAATGTTTCAAGTTTGAATTATATAATTCTAATATAATAATTATTGGAAACTTATATAATTATTAATTTTAAGATCTATAAAATTAGTTGAAGTGCATGAAAATTAATCCTGACACTTATATTAATAATAATATTAAAAAAATATAAACAAAACAACTTAGATTGAAAAGATAAAAAAAAAATAAGAAAAAAATGATGAAACAGGAGTAAATATTGCAGATTTCTATTTATATATAGGTTTTTATAATGAATATACATTAAAAAAAATTATTCAGCGATTACCAATTTAAATTAATATTTATACTTAATTATTATCCAATTAACTTCTCCTATAAAAATTAGCGGACCATCATCCGCTTAATTTACTTAAAATAAATGAATGAATGACATTCCTTCAATAAAAAAATATTTTATATTATGGGGGTATTTGAACCTAGAAATCCTAATTTTGAACTTATTTTATCTAAAATATATATATATATATATATCCATATGGCCGTCATCTGACTTGGCAAGCTGTATACCAAATAGAAAGCAAAGGGCGCCTGTGATTTGGCATTTGTTTATAGACAGCAAAGACATTTCCTTTGTATTACTTATTGTATATTATCTTATCGTATATTACTATACATACCTATGCAATGCCGCAAAATTAATTTTTATTTAATTACATGGTAATTAAAATAAAAATTTATAAAGTTTTAAAAGATTTAAATTTTGAAAAACCAAATGTATTTTTTAAGTCAAAATATCTATTTATTATATATGCATTTCTTTGTTTTGACATAAACAAATATCTTTTTATAGTAACGATGTTGTCTTTTCTAATAACATTCTAAGATAAAAAAAAATGTCAGCAAGAATCCAATTAATTTAAGGAGTGAAAAAAAAAATTTATAAAGTCAAAACTTCCATTTATTTACTAATGTTTTTATGCAAAAACTTATCATAGTGTAAAAAGCAAATTTCAAATAAAAATAGAAAAACAATAAATTTATAATTTTTACATGGCTAATAAAAAATTAAAAAATAATTAATTCATAAAAAATATAAAAAATAATAATAATAAAATATGTCATTCTCGAATCACATATTATTGTTCAAAAAGTTATTGCAAATATAAGCATAAAAAATCTAATCTTTTTTAAAAGCATGGTATAATCATATATGATTCTTTTAAATAGCATTGGAATTATTAGTTTAAATAATAATTTATTTTAAAATTAAACAAATAATTTTATGGGTTTTAAGGTCAATCCTACAAGTTTTGTCCAAACAAGAAAAGACAGGGTGAACTTAGACCAATGTAGAAAAAAAATTTACAATAGACATCATGATGAGAATGCAAAGTATTATATTTTTTTCCCTTAATAATTAGTATTTTATACTTGTTTGGTGTCTAATTATACTTATTTTTTTATATATATTTTAATTTTGAATACAAATGAAGGTGGTAAGCATAACACAAAATTAACTAGGCAATTCTAGATAGTTTCAATATTATTTTATAATATGATTATAATTCTCTCGTCTAACCTCCGATTTAGATAATCTAAAATGCTATAAAACCTTGAGGAAAACATCTCCAACTCAAATAATTGGAGTTTTGAGAGATATTGATTGCATCAAGGTCTAAATTGAGTATAAAATAACTAAACTTGTACTACTAACTGATTAGTACTT
Organism: Populus euphratica; assembly: GCF_000495115.2. Lineage (NCBI taxonomy): Eukaryota > Viridiplantae > Streptophyta > Magnoliopsida > Malpighiales > Salicaceae > Populus > Populus euphratica. Next base: position 39,395 of record NW_011500733.1, read on the forward strand.
AAAAGTGCATTTTTTATCAAGGTTTTATGTTATCATTTTGCTAAGTATCAATAACTCCTTAACTAAAGCATGTTTTATAATAATATATCTAATAATATAAGATACTTTTAATTTGTGATAAATGTTCATTTTAAATCCAGGCTTATCACAAAAATAAAAGAATTGATTGATGAATTTAAGAACTTTGAAAGGACAAAAAGATAGCCAAACTTAGAAAAGAGATGTCAGT
>NW_011500733.1:42331-57200 GCF_000495115.2 Populus euphratica
TGAGCTATGAAAGGAACTTGATTTGTTATTAACATAAGTTATAATCATGAATGCTTGACGAGATTTACAAGTATTAGCATTAATCGAATAATATGACTAATGTAATCATGTTAACAATCTATAATCTGATTGAAACCTCCTTTGTATGTGGTTTCCAATTGAATAATAAGAATTTATACTATACTTACATTTGTTATTATCATTGTTTAATCCTTACATTAATATTCCATCTCGAAGTTCTCATCTTCTTCTTCTCCTCCTCCTTCTTTTACTTTATTATTATTATTAGTATTACTACTACTATTACTACTACTAGTATTGTTGTTATTGTCATTTATAATTTATATACTTAACCTTCTTGTGATTCGACCCCGGTCTTATTGAGTTATTTATTACTTCGACACTCCTATACTTGGGAGAAGGCATCAATTTTTTAGTCGTGTCACTAACATACTGAAATATTATATGGTTTGCAAAACTAATATGATATGGTTTATTTTTTAAAGCTTTTAGATTTAGTACATGAATCCCAGTGAAAACATCACTTTCTATTAAAACTATATTTTATTATTTAGTAATTTTATTAATTATTTAGAATTTATAAGTATTATTGGAGGATAATATTATGAGTATTTTTAGAAGATTTTGTAGGTTCTCAGAAAAAAAAGACATGTAAAGGAAAGGAAGATGAGAGGGGACCTTTATCTTATATCTTCCCTCTCTTTTAATTTTGTTTTTCTTCTTCAAGATTTCATCAGGGTCCTGTGTAGTTAGATTTTTAATTGATTGAATGAAATGAAAGCTTTGGGTTCAATAAAACAATGAGATGTTATTTGTTTTTATTGATTAATTTATGCTTTAAGTATGAATATTCTTTGGTTTGTATTTTCATGATTATCTTATTGAATTACCATTTGACCTTCTAGTTTATTATTCATTGTAATATGATGCTATATTAGATATTAAATTTATAATTGTTGGATCTTTTTAATTTATAAAACAACTAAGATTTAATGATATATTCCATCAAAAACCATTTGATGTTAGGAATAATGCTCTACTAAATTAAATGTAACTGTTTGTGCTTGTATTGTTTAGTTTCATCAAGTTTTTTAATTCTCAAGACTACTATTAGATAAGATTTTTAGTGTTTGTCTTGATTTGTTTAGTAGATAGAGTTAATTAGATTGTTTGTTTTCTAATTAACTACAACTAAAAAGAGATAAGAAAATAGTTTTAATTGTAAATATTCAAAGTGTTAATTAATATATACTTGCATTGTAAAAGATTAAATAATAGATGTTGATTTAGATCAAAGTTTATTTTTTCAGTTGATTTTGATAATGTAATTTGAGTTATTTCTTGATTTTTTTAATTATTTTTATTATACTCAAACTTCTATAATTGTTCGTATAATATACAATTAGATAAGATATTTTATGTGTAAATTATCCTTATTCATTAAAACAAATGGATTATCCATCTTAAGATTAAATAATTACTCTGTTACATACTAATATATTGTTAAATTAATCATAAAAAATCTACAATAATTCTCTAATATGATTTAATCTACCAACATTAACCTGTCACAACATATTTTCTTGATATTTGACAATCATGTATCCATTATGTATATTAAAATATATATTTTTATATTATTAATATTTTTGAATCTTGTCTAAATCAAATTAAATATTTTTTTACATACCATAACTCTTCTAATATAACATGCGAAAGTTAAAAAAAAAACAAAAATTAAAGAAAAACACACATGAATTTTAATGCATGAAATGGGTTGCATATATAAACATGAAATGGGTTGCATATATAACCCCAAACTCGCAAGTTATATTTTTTTTTAGAATAACAATCCTCTGGTTTTTATTTTTAGAAGGTTTATAAAGTCTTAAATAAACTAAAAACCCTATCTTAATTAAAAAAAATTAAATTTATAAAGAAAAGAAATATGAAATCTTAAAATAAGAATGAAAATCACCGCTCTTAATTAAAAATAAAACAAAAATTTAAAATTTCATAACTATTCTAATAAAAAAAACCTCAAAAAATCTTATAAAAATTTAAACATAATAAAGTGATTATATAAAAAATTATAACTATTTCAAGATATTATTTTAGTCTTACACAACCAAACCTTCTTAGGCTTATAATTATTCCACCGCCACTTCTAATTAGGAAACAAAATAAAATCTTAAAATTTTATAACTATTTTAAGATAAATAATCTCAAAAAATCCTATAAAACTTTGAAAAATGTATAATTATTTTAAATTGTTATTCTAGCATGACCGTGATGAAACCTTCTCTTAAATTGTAATTATTCCGTCTGTAGGCCAATTACATCATCTTTCTGGGTCAGGTGTAGACAAAATAATACAGCAAGTACATATGGTAGCATAGGTTAATAAAAGACTCTTGTAATAACCCCCAAAGCTCAAGTCAATCATGGTAAAAGAGAGTGGGGATGCTTGTCTTTTTATTGAACTCAACCTTAGGACAGGAGTGATTTGCGGCCTTAACTATATTGATTTGATTGGTATTAATTGATATTAATTACGAGATTTGTGTTGAAATCGTGTTGACTGAACACAATAATATCCTTATCAATTATCACCATTATTCTTGCCCTCGTTTTGGGTACTAGAGTGGGAGAGAGAGATTGATGATCTTGTTACTCGTACTTTCAGTCCATGATTTTGTTTTTTATTTTTAGGGAAAACTGCATTCAAGCCCTCCAACTATTGCGAAATTTCTTGTTTGATCCCTATCTACAAAATGTTTCAATTGCACCACTGGTTGGCGAGCCTTTATTTTGCAATGTTCAACTTCTGTACTGTTGTTTCTGGTCTCTATGATGTATATATATAGCTTATGCAAACCTGTCTTCTTTAGATTTTTTTTTGACAAGTCAAAAACATTTAACCAAAAAAATAAAAGAATACAGAAAAAGAAAAAGGAAAACATGATCCAATGAAATTAGTAATGAAATAGACAAAGTAATAATAAAAAAAAAGGGAGAAAAAGAGAGAATTGGGGCTTGAACTCAGGGGGCGTGTTTGTTTTCATGTTTTAAAAGGAATTTTTTAAAATTTTAAATTGCTTTAATGTATAATATTAAAAATAAAAAATATTATTTTAATATATTTTAATTTTTTTTAGAAAAATACTACCATAGCTTTCCATTGATACACATTTTACTTTCTTTCTATTTCTGTGCTCATCACATCTCGCGTACTTTGCCCAGAAAATCTCGCCATCACAAACAAAGCGACAGAAGAAGAGAGACACAAAAGATTCAAATTCAACTTTCAAGAATTCATTTGGGGCGCTAACTGAAGCAAACCCTACTGAGAGAAAGAGAGAACCATGGTGAGAGCAAGAGGGAGTGAGTGTAAAAAAGAGAGTGAGAGTAAAATACAATCACATTCACAACTACTGAGATCATTCATTTTTCATTTCATTGCTTAGCCCCACTCTTCTGAATCATCATAGTGCAAGTAAGTGATCAGAGACAAACTCTTTGTCAGATCTGGAATTATCACTCCCATCAAAAAGAAAGAAAGAAAGGAAGAAGAAGCACCCTTTCTTTCTCCATTTTCACTACTCTTTCTAAAACCAAATGATTGATGTGGGGTGCATTATTCAAGAAATGGGAATGTGGGTCTAATTCGAATTCAAATTCTTTGTTTTTCTTGATCCTCAAGAGTGGTTCTTGTTAGTTAGATAGCGAGTGTCTGTTTCGTTGCTCAGATAATTTTGAAAATAAAGAAAAAAAATGTCAGAAATCAGATTTTCTGATCCAAGCAGACTTCACTTAAAGAAGGAGCTCACTCAAATCAGAAAGGCAGCTAGAGTTTTGAGAGATCCAGGTACAACTTCTTCATGGAAGTCAGCTAGATCTGCAGCAGCAGCTTCTACTTCTGCTTCAGCTTGGAAACATTTTGAGAATGATAATGCAATCCAAAATGGTGGTACTACTGCTAGTCATAGTAACAATAGCAGCACCCATTTGGGTTCCCATTTCAAGAGTGTGTTCAATAATAATGGGAGCGACAAAAAAGTGTTCCTTTACAATTGGAAGTCGCAGAAATATTCCAGTGAGAAGAGCGCATTGCCAAGGAATGATGCTGGTGATAACTGTGAGTCTTGTTCAGTTCAAGAGAGCCTTGATGATAGCCTGAGTGATGCAAGAAACGTCGGGGATTCGAAGAGTGACACGTATTTGGGTGAGACAAGGTCTGCTGCAATGATTTTCAGACGTAGAGACTCAAATCTCGTGTCGCCATCCATGAGAAGAGCAATGGGCGTCAAGAGAAAGGGTAAGAAAACCAATACTCGTCTGGATGTTCTGTCTAGATATCAAGAAAAAGAGATGAACTTGAGGCGATTACTTAAGGGCCATCCTTCAATGGTTTTGAGTTTAGGTTTAGGAAGGGACGCTATTGTTGAACAATCTGATGATACTGAAGAATATAGTAATTCAGAGGATCTAAGAAAGATTTCTGGGGCATCGCCATTGTTACTAAAACTTAAGCATAAGAACTGGTCACATTCTCCTTCTAAATTTCTGAGAACTAGTCGACAAGAGGACTCTTCTTATTGTCACAGCACACCTGCATTGTCAACTAGTTCTTATAACAAGTACCGTAATCGCAACCCGAGCACAGTTGGATCTTGGGACGCCACCACAACCTCAATGAATGACGGGGATGACGAAGATGGTGATCACTTGGATTTACCTGGTCGCCATGGATGTGGGATTCCTTGTTATTGGTCCAAACGGACACCAAGATACAGAGGTGTATGTGGCAGTAGTTGTTGCTCACCTTCCCTTTCAGATACTTTAAGGAGAAAAGGAAGTAGCATGTTGTGTGGTAGTCAGTCAATGTATCATAGACGCCTACGTTCATGTTCACTTTCTAATAAGCGCAGAATTGGCTCAAGAACTAGACAAGCATTTCTCCCTTTGCTTGCGGACAGTGGTGATGGCATAGGAGGGTCATCGATAGGCACTGGTCATAGCGATGATGAGCTTTCTACAAACTACGGGGAACTTGATTTGGAGGCATTGTGCAGATTGGATGGTAGGAGGTGGTCCAGTTGCAGGAATCAAGACGGGCTGGAGATCGTGGCTTTAAATGGAGACGGAGAAGATGAAGGCACGGTTCAAAATATCAGAAGTTTAAGCCAGAAATACAAGCCAGCTTTCTTCAGTGAACTGATTGGGCAAAACATTGTTGTTCAATCACTTATCAATGCTATTTCTAGGGGAAGAATAGCTCGGGTTTATCTTTTCCAAGGTCCACGAGGCACTGGTAAAACATCAGCAGCTAGGATTTTTGCCTCTGCTTTAAACTGCATGTCTACTGAAGAAATAAAACCTTGTGGGTGCTGCAGGGAATGCAATGATTCCAGTTCTGGGAAGACCAAGGATCTATGGGAAGTTGATGGCACCGACAAGAAGGGAATTGATAAAGTTAGATATCTTCTGAAGAAAATTTCGCGTGGGCCTCCATTGGGCCCTTCACGTTACAAGGTTTTTCTTATTGATGAATGTCACTTGTTGCCCTCTAAGATGTGGCTGGCATTTCTTAAATTTCTTGAAGAACCACCACAGCGAGTTGTGTTCATATTTGTAACAACCGATCCTGACAATGTACCTCGTACTGTACAATCACGGTGTCAGAAGTACCTCTTCAGCAAAATTAAAGATCGAGATATTGTAGCAAGGTTGAGGAAAATTTCAAACGAGGAGAAACTTGATGTTGAATTGAATGCCCTGGATTTGATTGCTTTGAATGCTGATGGTTCACTTCGAGATGCAGAAACAATGTTAGACCAGTTGAGTTTGCTTGGGAAGAAGATAACTACTTCTCTTGTAAATGAATTGGTGAGTTCTGTCTACCAATCTGTTCTTTAACATTTTCTGCTTCCATTGGTTCCCTTAAATCATTTTCAAATCTTGCTAGGAGAAGACTAATAGGTGAATCATTAACGAGTATCATATAACTACTGGACAATACTTATGACTCTCTGTGTAATGAATGCTTGAATCACTTGAACTCAATATGTGCTTGAATCACTTGGACTCAATATGTACTTTCAATCTTTTCAGGTGGGGGATGTTTCAGATGAGAAATTACTGGAACTTTTGGAATTAGCAATGTCTTCAGAGACTGCAGAAACAGTGAAAAGGGCCAGGGATTTGATGGACTCTGGCATTGATCCAATGGTTTTGATGTCTCAACTGGCCAGCCTCATTATGGATATTATTGCTGGGACATACAATGTTGTTTATGCCGAGCATGGTGATTCACTCATTGGTACACAGAATTGTGAGTAGCACTCTCTTGCTTTTATAGAGTGGCCTTAGAGCTCATCCATATGCATACAAGAATTATGCAGAGACTTGTAAACATAGTGCAGAGTCAGTTAATGAGATTAGATTTAGCTCAGCTTTAATAATGTAGTACGTGATTTTTGTACCTGATTTAATGGCCTTTTATCTAGGTTACTAGTTCATTTATTCGGATGTAAACCTCTGGATTTGACTGGTATGACCTTGATGCATCAGTTCACAAATTTATTATATAGTATAAAGAAGTTTATATATGTTTTGCACATATGCATATATTGCAATTCTAGTTTTTTGTCAGAATGTTGTTAATCTTGATGGATGATTCAACTGTTTTTTTAGTGACTGAAGCAGAACTGGAGAGACTAAAGCATGCTTTGAGGCTTCTTTCAGAGGCTGAGAAACAGCTAAGGATCTCAAGTGACCGCTCAACATGGTTCACAGCAACTCTTCTACAGCTTGGTTCCACACCTTCAATGGATCTCACTCTGTCAAGCAGTAGTAGGAGGCAGAGCTCGAGGACAACTGAGGAAAATCCTTCAAGTGCTTCAAAGGAATCCAATGTTTACAAGCCAAACTCAGATGCTCAATATTTTCCCCGGAGATCAAGTTCGCCTTCTTCCTTGTACAGGGCAATAAATGGACATTCCAGCCACCAAGGGGAATATGAATTTAATGTCAAACCCCCTCGATTGATGGATAGCAATGATGAAATGACTGGAAATAAGGTATTTAGGTACAAAAACTCAGACAAGTTGGATGATATATGGGAGAAATGTATTGAAAAGTGTCACTCACAGACATTGAGGCAGCTTCTACATGCTCATGGAAAGCTTCTGTCCATATCTGAAGTGGATGGTAAGTCCAATACTTTTCCATGTTCTTTCAATATCATTTGCTGGTAGAACTGTAACTGAAAATCATGGTAAAAGAAAGAAATGTAACTGAAAATACAAAAACTCTCCTTTTGATTTTGCCTTCCTTTTGATTTAGATCTAGAGATCTATATCTGATCAACCTTTCGTTACTCCAAATGTGCTTCTGGTGATTCTCAAGGACTTGATCTGTGGGATGGAAATAACTCAAAATACAACAACTGCTTCCCCTTTTGATCTTGCCTTCCTTTTGATTTAGTGCTCCTAGTGGTTCTCGAGGACTTGATCACTGGGATAGATATTCTAACTTTGTTGTCTATATGGTCAAAAATAGTTGTTTTTCCTTCTGCTGCATAGCTGATTTGATGAATGATACTTCTTAGGGTTGTCGGGCCATTCTATAAGGTGATGTGCCTAATTTGTAAATACAAGAGTTGTTTCCCCTCTGCATGCGTTCAAGTTTTCCATGAACCATGTGAGGATCTTATAATCACATGATCTTGGCAAATCCATATGAACATGGTTGTCGAATCTATATTTGAATCTTGAATCAGAAAGCTCTTTTTAGCCTCCAGACGTTTCTTACCATCTGTTTTAAATTTCTGCATTTTGCTTCTGAGTTGACTCGTAAAATTCAATGAATCATAATGAATCAAATTGAATCTTGACTGAATAGCTTGATTTATGCATATCTGCAATTCACCCCATTAGTCACTTCGTTTTGTATGTGAACTGAGACGAGGAGATCCTAACAACCATACCAATGAATCCCTGTCTTCTCCTTTAATCAGCTGTAATGCCCACCAGCTTCTGATGGGCATGTCATCTATTATATGTGTAGTTCTATGATATGTTGATTTTGATTCTTTCTCAGTTACATATTTTTACGCTGTTAATATGTTCCTTTGATTTTTTTAAAATCTTCAAAGAAGTCAACTAAGGTGGACAAGTCATCCTGATTTTAGCTGTTGCTTTGTTACAAGTCTAATTCTGGAGTCATGAAAACACAGCAATGACCAAGAAGAAAACCTCTTCTGGAAAGAATTAAGTGACCGTTGGAGATGAAGAATTTAAGTGTAATAAAAACGCACTGTTTAGATACCATTGCTGCACACCATTTTATTTATAGCAAGCATTGCAACATGTGGCCAGGAGAACATTAGTGAATGAAGAATTAGTTCTTCAGGATAGTACTGTTTTTCTGTAACAGACATACACAAGGCAAAAATGAATGAATTATAGAATCTGTTACAACAATTTCTTCTTCCTTTTCTGCCCCTGTCTCTCTTTCTGATGAATCACCTTCTTCTTCCTTCAATCTCGCAACACTCTCTGCATTGTTCACAGCTCTTCAATATTTCCAGTAAGTCCATAGTTCTTAACATTAACTTCTGGGTTCCATACTAGCTGGTGCCGTTTCCATTCAACTTGCTCCAAACTTACCCTTTGAATTAGTGAATTTGGTATTCCTAATAGAAAATCAAGAAACCAAAAGTAACGTTTGCATCATACACCATAATAATAAAATTTTGGGCTATAATAATATATAGCTGTGAATAGAATCACAGGAGAATGATCTGCTTCAACTTCTATTTTACCTTTATTTCATCTTCCATTATTGCCTTCTCTGTTTCTGGGTAGATCCCAGGTTACAACTGTTCTTGTGAGTATTCAACCTACGTTGACATTAATGTTTTTGCATGCACATATAATAGAAAGATATCAGTGGAAGATTTACGTCTGGGTGCCCACCACTCCACAATCCCTGTGTCATTACCTGATTGTTTGGATGTATTAAGTTGTTCTTCACTCATTTTGATTTGGTTTTTCTTTGTTATGCAAATTTGACTTGATCTGACTGCTGTCTATACCAAGCTTTTGGTGGTAAGTGTTGAGTACCATTTAGGATAAATAAAAGAACACAGTGAAGTGGAAAGTTACTTAAGCTGTGCTCGAGACAGAAGTTAATTAAATTGGCTGAATGGAATGTTTTCTGGATTAGGTGAAAGTAACAATCGGTTGGATTTTTTTGATATTTAAATTCCAATGTGTCCTTGATAAATGAGTGATTTATCTCTCTGCATGTCAACGCATATGTTTCTTGCTCTTCCTTTCTGCTGTTATACACAATGTTCGTTATGGTTCTTCTTGCAGGAGCCCTTGCTGTTTATGTTGCATTTGAAGATGAAGATATTAAAGCCAGAGCTGAAAGGTTTCTGAGCAGTATCACAAATTCAATCGAGATTGTCCTTAGATGCAATGTAGAGGTTAGAATTGTTCTTGTGTCAGATGGTCTGGATTCTTTGATTTATGCAAACCAATCTGAGTTACAAGAAGGTCACAGGCAAACAGAAGCAACTTTGGCAATTGAACAGGGTGGGAAGGCTAATTGGCCTGGACCGTCTGGTGCAGTAGTTGGTTATTCAGATTTAGAATCACAAGAAGAGTCCGCAAAATTATCCAGAGGAAGCTTTAATGATGCCAATGCTGGAGAGAAGCAGGAAATGCCAATGCAGAGAATAGAATCAATTATCCATGAGCAGAGGTTAGAAACTGCCTGGTTGCAGGTGGCAGAGAAGGGCACCCCTGGATCATTGAGTCGCCTGAAACCTGAGAAGAATCAGGTGTTGCCTCAAGAGGACACTTATCAACAAAATCAAAGGGAGTCCATAGATTCAGCGACACTGTCATCTCAGAAATGGGAAGATGAATTAAATCATGAACTCAAAGTATTGAAGATGCAGGATCAGAGGGTGCTCCACAAGGATCAGATAGGTAAAATGGTGGATTATTATCCAATGTCACCAAGCTTGTTACATGGCAGCAGCTATGTGGCCAATGGAAGCAAAGAAAGCCTGTGAGTCTTTTGCAGATCTCTTTTAGATTTTCCACAACTTATATTGTTTTTTACCAATTATTTTACCAGTTATTTTCAAGCTTTTGTCCTCAAAACCTAATTTTGTTGTACTTTGATTTCCTAAAAATTTTGTTAGGCAGTAAGCTTATATGCATTTCACAAGTTGTGCAGGCTATTTTCTCTCTCGGTTTCTGTAGAGCTTTTACATGCATTTCAAAAAATAATCTGAAGAACCAGAATGCTATTTGATTCTTTTTCTTGGAAAACACTTGCAATATTTAAGGGCTCTATATCAAAATAATGTGTCGTAATGCTTTGGAGGTTCATGAATTTTTACATTTTTTAATAGGATTTTTGTATCTCATATTTCTCTACAAGCATAGTTCGTTTTAACATGATTAATTAAAAAGTTATGAGGTATATTTTCTCTTTGTATTGGCCAGTTTTGAATTGAAACTGCTAATTTACACAAAATGATGGAAATCAGACATGAATTATCAGGTTAATTGTAGTAAGTTCCCCTCCATTGTATTCCAGGCTCAGAAGGAACAGATTTTACTTGACTAATTTATCATCAAATCCTTGACTGAATCATTTTAGCATATGATCTGCTTTTGGTGCTTAGTTTAGGTACTTCAGATGTCAGGCACTGCTGTTTCAACTATTATCACCAGAAAGTGGAAGATACCTAATGCAGATGCTTGGATGACGTTATGCATCCTTTTGTCTAAGATAAGTTGATGGAGAAGCAAAAAACGTTAAGTTTAAAAGATATAGGATTGCCATAACCTAATAACGAGATTTATCTGACCTACCATAATTGGTTCCAAGGGAGGCTTAGCGGAGTTTATTGTGGTAATTAAGTGCTTTAACAAAAAATGATCTTTTTAAAACATTGAAGATAGCAGTTAGAAAGTCAGTGGGTGCTATGATATTGCTATTTCATCTTTCCTCGTTCATAATCTGTATGTTTATATGGCTTTTGGATGGTCGCATTTTTGCTTAAACTGTGGAAAATAATGTCATAGAGAAGTGAATGAAGTAAAGCTCTACGTTGTGGTGCATTGAAATGAATGTGTTGCACACCTCTCATGCTCTTTCCTTTTTCTTTAGGGGATATGAATCGAGTTCGGCTGGTGGGGGTTGCAGCGGCCTTTTCTGTTGGAACAACAGCAGATCTAATCGGGCAAAGGTACACTGATGTCTAGCTGCTTTTGTTTCTTCAATAAAAAGACAACATAGGAAGCCAAGTATTGTAGGGAATGGGACTGCATGCCTATTGAGCTACATCTCATTTACCTTTTATCATTCTGTTCAGTGGAAGTGTGTTCGCCTCTCACTGATCATGTTTTATTTCTGCACTTAAACAGGCCAAAGGGACCCCAGTTGGACCTCGAGGCAGAAGTGGGCGATTTTCATTGTTTGGTGAGTGTGCAAAGCAAAAGAAATCTGAGAGCAGAAATACATTATAATTGGAACATCTCAAATACAATGCTTGGAGTTAAAAAAAAAAAAAGGTGTTTGCAACTTCACATATTTTTCTGTATTTATTCTTTTCTGGTTTCAACTCATTCTTAAGAATGCAACCACAGAAAAGATCTAATGTAAAGGTTTTGTGCTGGCGCGGAGCATCTCTTTAGCTCCAGCAATTTTTCACTGGGAGAATAAAAGAAACTTGGGATGATCTTCATGGTTGCTTGGGTATTAGTTGCACATTTTATTCCTTTTCACTCTTCTTGTTCTAGTTTTGTCATATAGTTATCCAACTGTTCATAGTGGGATTGAGAGATTCTTGATTTTCCCATGAAATATTTCCCCAGCATACTTCTTGTAGCATGTTGTAATATAGCTAGTGTACCCGTGTTATGTTTAAGTTAGCATTCCGAGTTAATTTTTAATGTAAAAAAAAGGCTAAATGTTATGGATGTGCTTTTCTGATATCATGAAATTTTTTAATTGAAAAATAAAAAGATGATGTTTCTGCTGTAAATTACTCTAGTATTCTATGGTTTGATTATTTTTTTACTTTTTAACTTAAAATTTGAAGATAGAAAACCCTAGCCCCCATTAAGTTGGTGTTTCGGTTTTATTCGTTGAAGCTTCACAATGTTTGGTGTCTTTAGCTATATAAAGTTTGGCTTTAGAGAATCAAGGATTACATGTGATAATAACAAAAAGGTTATTACAGGAATCAGGTGTTCTATAAGTAAGGATGAAGGTTCCATGGGGTGATAGTGATAGGATTATGGTGTTCAAAGGTGTTATTATGGTGATAGTGATACTAACAAAAATGAGTTTGTAGAACTTGCAGTCTTGGAAAATGGTGAGCAGCAACAAGGGGATGGTTTGTGTCCAAATTGGTAATTTTCATTAATTGTTGCGCTTAACTATGGATGTTTCTTTGGTTGTCCTGAGATAGTGTAAAATTACAGTTTCCACTCAGAAAGTTTGTGTCCTTAATAGAAACATATGTCAGGCTTGGCAAGCCAGTTGAGAATTAAATTTTTGTTGCATCTTCTGTTTGATTTTAGTCTTTTCATTCAACTCTAAAGCTAGCTACTTTTCTATATGATGATAATGATTTTGTTATTTTTTTTAGAAAATAAGTGAATAACAAGTCGTTAACTTACTTTTTTTTAATATAACAATTAATGCCTTTTGTTTTAGCAGATTACATATTAATCACTCAGATATTTTGTAATTACTTGGTGATCAAAAAATCATGATTTGAGTTTGAGACCCCAAAACTTCAAATTGTAATTTTTTTTATTTAAAAACATCTTCGGTTTGATTTTAGTCTTATTATTCAACTCTAAAACTCACTAGTTTTATATGTGATAGTAATTTTGTTATTTTTTCATAAAAATAAGTGGATAACAAGTTCACTTATTTTTTTTAATATAGCAGATGATATGTTTTTTGTTTGAGCAGATTATATATTGATCACTCAAGTATTTTGTAATTAGTTTTGGTGATCAAAAAATCATAATTCGAGTTTGAGAGCCTAAAACTTCAAATTGTAACTTGTTTTTATTTAAAAACATCCAAGAAAACAATTTAGAAACCTTAATAAACTCATTTTCAATACAAAACACCCTGTAACTAATTAAAATTGAAAATCAAATTAAATAAAAAAAAATAAAAAGTCTTTATCTATATTTTTATGATTTGAAAAGAACCATTTCCTTAAGGCATAAACTTTGATTTTCTTTGTCCAGGGAACCTTTCTTTTCTCATATGTATACAAACTCAATCACCTGATTTAAATCTCACTAATTTTCATCTTTTATCAGCCTTGTGTGCAAATTGTTTATTTTTTTTTATTTGTTATCGAATCTTTTATTGTAAATCTTTCACCATATGTGTTTTTTGAGTATCATCAAAATTAATCCTTTCATCCACAGGTAAAGGAATCAAGTCTAATAGCATCAAATGATTAAACCCATAAACAATCTTAAATGATAAACCATTCAATTAAATCTAGTTAAAAAAAGTCATTTAAGTTAACTATAGCTTAGTCCTTGTAGTTTAGAAAAAAATAATTAATTAGTCCTTATGGTTTTAGAAATTGTTATTTAATTCCTATATTCTTATATTTATTTATAAATTAATCATTTTCATCTATATTATGTTCCTTTCCAATCTAGTTTAATTTTTAATTTTAAAAAATTGAAAAGTGAAAAAAGTATTAAAAATAGAAAAGTGAAAAAAGTAAGTAAATAAGATGGAAAGTTTAATAACACTACTTACCTCATTGTCGAGAATGCATTTTGAAAATATTTGATCAGGACAATATTTGAATAAGTAAAGGTTATTCCAATAAAAGTTTTGCACGTTGTTCTAAAACTTTTTTTTGTTTATCTTCGGTATTATAGTGAGTTGGCAAAAATCCTAAAGTAAGAAAATTAATATTTTTAGCAAACCAAGGCAATAAACTAATAGAAAGTAAGGATTCATTAGAAAAGTAATAATCGATTGATGTGATGTCAGATGTCGGATGTTGAATTTGTTTTCACTCTTGATAAAAAATTAGTAACTTACCTTTCTCTTGGAAACTGAGAACAGATATAAACTTTGTAAGAGTATCTTTAACATCTGTAATGTTTTAAGTAAGTAGAGTGTTAATTGTCTCTTGCTTTTCAATGAATACATATAAAGTTTCCTCAAGATTTCTTCTAGGAGGTGGAGTATAAAGAGGTGCATATCCATGAGAATTTTAGAAATTATGGTATGCTTGAAACGATGATTGTGAAGTTTGTGCATTATTATTATCACTCTTCCAATTAAAATTTGGATTATTTCTCCAACCAAGGTTGTATGTTTGCAAGTATGGGTTATGATTGGGCCTTTAAAAACTGTTTAAAGCATGAGCTTATTCATGGAGACATTTCTTAAAAGAAAACAAGGTTAGACAATCATTGATTGAATATTCATTAGTTTTATAGATTTGACACATAATATCTTAAATAAGTTTTAATTAACCACTCTTTTTTAATTCTAGTGCCTCGACTTTTCTAGTTAAAGATGCAAACTTGGCATGGAGGTCATGATCTTCCCCAATGTTTTATATACTTCCACGAGATATATGAGGTTGAGTTTTACCCGGTGCCTCATAAGTACCTGCGGTGGCCTAATTTTAAGCATTTTCAGCTAACAAGTCTAAGTACTCCATTGCTTCATCAGGGTCTTTATCTTCAAAAGTTCCATTGCACATCAATTCAACCATTTGCCTATCTTTAGGTGTTAACCCTTCATAAAAATG